>NW_009954614.1:2394443-2476373 GCF_000747805.2 Chaetura pelagica
CAGAAAAAAGATAGAATTACTCTGACAAGGGAAATAGCTGGAGTGTGTCCTACTGCTGCTGCTTATTCTCCTTGCTCCTAGTTAGCCTAGCTGGCCTTTTTGCCATGTTGTCAATGACATTTCTGTGCAAATAGACTTAAGGGGATTTTTATGAGACATAGGATGGTTTGGAACCTTATTCCCACCTTAACCTGTGTCTAAATGCAAAAAAACCCACAAACAAACAAACGCCAAACACAACACTATGGGGAGAAGAAACAAGCAGTCTGCAACATTATACAATGCTTTAATGCTATATTCTCCCAGTTTAAACAGTGACAGCTTCCTTACCTCTTGCTTCCTCAGCTCTTGTCCCACAAGACAACACCCAGTTTTGGTGTATACTCTACCACCATTTTCCCCTTGCAGTGACTGGTAATTGCTGCCAGCCTGGATGATGCAGTAAAGTCTTCAAGGTCACTGTTGAAGCCCATGACTGGAAAGTAATTCACTGGTTTTGGGCTCACATGTAGCCTGGTTAATTTTCTGTCATTTTCAGTCATAGAGAAATAGTGATGCTTTTGAATGAAAGGAGATACCAAAAGACCAGAAAACCCTACTTGTGTGGAGTCCCAGAAAAGGGTGAAACAAGCAGAGGCTCAGAAGGAAAAAAACCCTGAAGAACAGGGCACTGAACTTCTGACTTCTATCCTCATTGCGATGTCTGCATGTTGCCCTGAAGACACCAGCACAAGAGATGACTCCCATATCCCTAGGCAGAAAGTAATTAATTTTTGTTCTTTTGTATTTTTGATAGATTGCAATATGTGCTGGCCTCATCGGACATGGACAGCAAGCACTGGAACTAGTTGGCTAGTTATTTACCTGCAATAGCTGATGTTGTCGATGAACAAACTTATCATTCACAAAGTGCACTTTCAAAGCAGCATTTGCAATGCAGGGGTCTGGTAACAAACAGGGAATGGCATCAAGTTTTTAAAGTTGGATTTGAAACACATAGAATCTTAGATGAGCACTGAAATTAAGTATTATACTCAAACTTAAAACCTCCCTCTTCAGAAATTACTCTCTTCTAATATTTTGGACTGTATTTCAGTGATTGTTAAAAAGGCTCACCTTAGTAAAGGAAGAAAAGTATCTGTCATTCGTGACAGACGTCGCTTGTTATTTTTGATGTGGCTGTTTCCTGATTTGAAGAGGTCTGAGAGGAAGTATAGAGAACCTAGATCATCTGCCTGCTAAAATCTCCAGTTCTCCCATGCACAGTTTAATTAATCACAATGACTCTTCTGCAAATCTCAAACCTGTTATTTTTTTAATATGAAATCTGCAAACATAATTTCATCTCGGCTGGAATATTATTTTCCCCCTTTTTTCTGTTCTCCTTTTGATGGGTCAGATTTAAACCATCTGTAGGCAGATGGAAAGGAAAAGTGGAATTATTGTTTTCACCAAGAAATTTTGCAGCTGTTAGGGTGTGTTTGACACAAGCCTGATGGCTGAAAACAAAGACAGGACACATTGTCCCAGCTGGATATCAGAGTGTATAAGAACTCTTCATAGCCAGGTCCTACTTGGAGAACTTGGGGCTAAATGAGGTAAACAAGATCATTACTTAGCCATACTCAAGGGCTTTGCTGAGAGAAGTCTTCACTGAATTATGTACTGCTTTCTCTGGCCTCAGTGGGACTCTTGGTTGCGGCACGAGGCGGGTGACTCTCTGAGTGATAGTCACAATATATCATATACACTCTGCTTTGTGACTGACCTGCCACATGGCAGAGGCTGCAGCCATTGCTTCCAGTACCTGTCATGACATATTGCTTTTATAATTCAGTTTAATTTATGGACCTGTGGTTAAAAACTGCAGCCAATGAAAAGGGCTTAAAGCAGAGTTTTTGAGGAGGGACACCAGAAGCTGTGACTCAAACCCTCTCAGAACAGACTAGAAGATTACTTCATTGCTTTGTGTCTGAATACTAGTGGCTCCCTGGTGACAGCAACACTGCTGCTTTTCAAAGCAGGCTTTTTCACAGGAGCTTAGTCTGTGTGAAAGCCAGATCCACCACTGGGAGCCCTGCATCTTACTGCTGGTGTTCTTGTTAGGGTTTGTGAGACTAACCATTCTTTCTTCTTGCACCAAGCTAGCTATCTTCAAGAAACAAAGGAGTTGCCAAAATGGACTAAAACTCAAATCTTCCTATGCTCTTGTAGGTGGCTTTGCCTGTAGGAGTGTGATTTTTTCACTGGCAATGTGAAGTTTATAACTCTAAGGCCTTCCTGATGTATCTTTTTTCCCATTTAATAGCAGAATTTTGCTGCATTTTTGTGTGTTTTATGTTTTATGGTTTGTTGGGTTTTTTTGCTACTTCAATATTAACATCAGCAATGTGGGCTAAGATGGTTAGCAATAACATTTTTGTCCCTTTCATCATGAGTTTTGAGAGTGATAATCCTATGATGTCATTGGGAGGTGTATTTTTCTGCTCTGAAGTGACAACCATGTATCATTTCCATCTCCCAAGGCTGACACTGTTGTGTTGGTATTTATTCATGTTGGGTTTTTTTCCCCTCAAATAATTTGTCCATATACATCTGTAGGCAGAATGTGCTTGAGCTAAGCTAAAATGAAGGGAATAAGACATTCATGAACTGTGAGCTATTACCTATCATTAAGTCATCTGAACTAGTTCTGAGTTGCACTCCTGTTATTCTGTGGTTACTGAATGTGCTGTGCAACAGCTCAAACTAACAGCAATTTTGGAAACAGTTAATCAGATAGCTACTCTCCTGAAATAGCTCAGAAGACCTAGCTCCAAACAAATTGTGCGTCAAGGGAAGATGGGACCATGCTGCTGCAGTTGTCATAATTTGGCTACTCTGGGGGGAAGGGAAAGCCCTGAAGATGCTTCACTTCTTTTATTTCACCCATTCAGGGAGCTAGAATTGTAACTTCAAAAAGACAACCAAGAAACCAAAGATCAATTGGCAATATCATCAAAGACACCCCAGAAAAGGTAGATGACATGTCATACGCTAAATCTATTCTTGTCACTCTCCTTAACCAAGCAAGCGTAAAACAATTGGGAAGATTTAGCATTAAGTACATCAAAACTGACTTTTACAAAGGGAGTATTTTCTCCTACCGCTGTACTTCATATGCCGTGCTTGGCAAATACTATTTACAGCCTTAGCAAGAGGTTGTAAGGGGCCATGTTCCCGACTCTGTACTTGGCATAGTTATTTACACCTGCACAAAGTGGGTGTGAAATGTTCCCCTTCAGCACTGGTTATGGTCATTTGCACCCACTTAACACTGAAGACAAGGAGCACAGAAGTGGCCCAACAGTGGAAAACCATCCCCAGCATCTTGCTGTCCCTGGCTCAGACCGACTCCTCCGGACAAGCCGTGCCACTGCTGCAGCCCTGATCTCTGTCACCTCCCACAGTCAGCAGTGTGAGAGCCAGGCACAGGAGCCTCGTTCAGCCAACCCACCTCTGCTCCCCTGGCAGCCGTGCTGCTGCAGGAGATCTGGTTTCTACATTGTTTTCTACGTTGTATTCTTTGAAGGCCTGGAAAAAGGAGCCAATACTCACTTGCATGTTTATTCCTTTGCTGCCCGTTGCTATCTTTGTACACAGAAAAGAGAGAGGATACAAAATGGTCTCGAGGAGCTGAGGCTATCCTGGTCTCTAAGAGACATTCATTTTCATGTGGTTTTCTGTTTTCCAGGTTTAAAAGATTAATTCCCATATGGCAGATCCAGTTGCAAGTGCCTCACTCTGATCTCTGAGCAGGTGCATCTGTAGAAATCCTTGTCCTTCCTTGAGAGAAGGAGGAGATCAGGCTCAAATAACAAGAGAACCTGAAATAAACCAAAAAAGAAAGTGACATAAGAGACACTAACTGAGCTCTGAGATGATCCGTGGTACATTTTAAAGAGAGAAAAACCTGGTGCCATCCAGAAGCAGTTAGACGATAAAGCATTGTGGATTACAAATGTAACTTGTAGCTTGTACAAGCAGTGCTTGGTCTCTGCCTCTCAGGAAGAAGACAAAAATTCCACAACACATCCAAACCACCAGGTGTAGAGGTGTGCAGGTCTGCCAGTGGTGCAGCTCTGCTCTTTATTGATGTATGTTTACCTCCTAGCAGCTACCATAGCAATTGTTTCTAAAAATCCAAATAGGAACGAGTAAACAATATTCAGAATATGTTTTTTTCCCCCTCTGCCTACAGGCTGACTTACAAGGGCAAAACAGTCTATGACAGCTTCCAAAAAGCTCAGCAAAACAATTCCTCTGCTTTGTTCTTTCTGTCCTATTATGGAAACATTTTAATAGCAAGAGGTCATCCAAAAGCAGTACCACCACTGGTTCTGGCTGGTTTGGACACATCAGAGTCCTGTAACAGGTGTTGCCATTCTAATTACACAGTTGAATATTGTTTGACTTAGCAGCAGTGATATAATGTCTGAAGGGGGGAAACACTGATTAGAAAGCACAAAGTGATGGAAACTGCTCTGTTCTTTTTTTTAGGTGTTGGTTCACTGAATGGGCATCAATAAAAAAGGCTTCACTTCCAGGGTGAGATGAACATTGTACTTTGCTATCTGTGTATTCCAATATAAAGCAAAGGATCTCAATTAGCTAATTTATGTCAAGGTAATAGCATAGAAATTCACAGCTGAGCATATTGCTGACCAAGCTGAAGAAAAAGAGGGTTTTTTGTGTGTGTTTCATCAGACAAAGATGGCAGCTCAAAGATGAAAGCTCAGGTAAGCTATCTATATTTTTTCACTGACAATTTTTTTTATTTTTTTTTTGGTAGGGAATTGGGACTGCTGAAACCTTGGTTTCTCGATAACAATCCTACAACTGTTCACTTAGTAAAACTTACAAAAGCTGCCTGAGATATTTAAGTACGCAGAAGCTTAGAGGCGTAGCGTGATACTAGTGTTGGTGTTTCCTGTGTTTTGAGGTATGGTTACTACTTATGTATACAGTTTCTTTACTGAGGGACTTGTGTAGCCTTCTAGATTTGAGGTTCTTTTCTCTCTTTGCTTTTACTATTTTAGGGTTTTTTTTCCCCTCTGGGAAATCTTTATAGAAGCTTGTATTTGAATTCAGCTCCTTAAGGCGTGCAGTCTTTTATTGTGTTGGATGCACAGTGAAAGAGATGTGCTTATGGGAATGAGTGTGACAGCATGAAATCTCCTGGTGTCTCAGTCCTTGAGTAAAATTGTAGCTCAGTTGAAGGTAGACAGTGTTTTGATATTGACTTGGATACAGTACTTTTTTTTTTTTTCTTTATCTGCTTCCCGCACTGCTGATTGTGAGAGGCCACGGGCAGCTTGTCCACTGCTCAGAGAAAATAACAAACACAATGTACATAACTTAAGACTTTGAATTAGTTTTGAGTATAGGGATCTTTTTTTCTAAGGGCATCGTGTATTAGTTTCTTGGTTATGTATGTAGTTTTATATCAATTACATTCGAGTGGCTCCAAAGGCTCATTCTGTGTTAACTGCTGCACGTAAATACAGTTTATGTTGTAAAAATAGCCTTCTGGCTCCAAGTGTAGCTGAGAGGAGTTCGGAGAGCAGGGAGGTCCCCCTGCTGTCAGGAGGCAGGTGAGTGCAGACAGGGACAGTATTGTGGAAAAGCACACCATAGTACCAAATGTCCTGACGTTGACAGAGAATGACGGATAACATCAATTATGAAAGCAGGAGAATTAAACAAAACAAGCAGCTTGAAATCCTGAGAAAGGGCTGCTCAGAATTTACCTTTGTCAATGTTTGTGTGGATGGTTATAACTGTAACCACTTGGCACGGGCTGTGTAACAGCTTGGCTGTTACCATTTACAAGCAATTATTAATGACACTGTTCAATTGTAAGCTAATTTCCTCTAAGGTGGCTTATGCTTGAGGCTTTTGTGATTTAAATGTGAAATGACCCCATTATACCTTTATTTAAGTGATACTAAGACTAATAGACAAAAGTTAAATCTGCTGTAATTAGGAAACCATTACTGGCACCTCTTTAATTAGTATTTGAAGCAGTAGCATTTTCAGTGTCATTGAACTGTTAACATGAAAAGTAGCTGCATAAACCACATTGAAAGTGGCTTTTGACTGAATATACCTATAGAGGATTTATCTTATTTTTTTTAAGAGATTTAAAATCTAAATCTACAGGTAAAGTCTATGTACAGGCTCTCATATTTATAAACTTGTTTTGAGGACACCTCTGTATGTATTTATCTTTCATGGTGCACTATTACAGCAGGCTGCTTTTCAGTCCTTAACAGAGAAGTTAAGATTGCTCTAATTTTCCCCAGTTCTACTAACGAAGTCTAATTCATAGCAGGGTCAATTTCTCCAGCTGTTTACGGTTTGGATATGAACAGCTGATCTCATCTAAAGAAGTCAAGCCGGGAAACAAGAGGGAGAAAAAAGCTGTTCAGCAAGAGGTCGAATAGGCAGTGATGCAACTTACTATTAAATTGGTTATTCAGGAAAGCTGTGTGCTTTATCTGTACCTGCTTTTACATCACTGTTTGTTTTGTTTTTAGTTTTTTGTTCATTTTGTGTGGGTTGGGTTTTTTTTGTGTGTGAGTGTGTTTGTTTTTTTTAACATGATCATTTTAGCACTGTAGAATAAATCTGTAACCACCTTAGTATGCCAACAGAGAGACACAGCTTGGTCTCAGATGTGGCCTTAAAAAGGGAAGTTTTTACATTGGTTAGAAATAGAGTGCATGTGCAGGAGGGGGTATGCAAGAAGTGTCTGCTCTGTGGGAGTTAGACTCATAGCACAGGGACAGGTTGTGTCTGTAAGCAGCCTGTCCACAGTGGTCCACCAAAAACCTCACTGCTCTGGCTGTTGAGGGAAGGCTCCTACCAGAGGCAGAGCTGAGGATGAACGTTAAAACACAGCCTGAGGTTGCCATCAATACCATTGTTTTGGGGCTGTAGATCACAGACACCATCTCTGCCTAACAGTGTTCACTGAGATGTCAGCTTTTTCTGGTATTGGTTTCATTGAATGCATTTAAACCCTCCCTAAACTGTCAGTTCTGTGAGCAGCCTTGTTCATCACTGTTGGGTTTTTTTACTCTAGACTTTCTTTTGTGTTAGGAAGATCCTATTTGAACGTCTATTGAAGAGCTGCAGCACTACTTGAGAAAGTCATCAGGCCGGATTCTTTCTCTGATTTTTTCTTTTCTTTTGTGTAGCTTGTGTTGTGTGAAACAGAAAACATTATTTAACTAGTTGCATGGAGATCTCTGATGCATCATTCCATCTCCAGGAGGTGCAGTAGAAAGACTCAGTTCTAGGTATGTGTATGCAAAGAGGAAAAAAGCACCTTTCGCATATTTTTCTCTTCAACCATTTTATTTTGTTCATGTTACAGAGTAACATCTTACACAAGGATTGTGTAAGGTGGGTGTCATTAGAGAGGTGTATTACTCTAGGTTAATGTGTGTTAGTAAATAAGCACAGTTAAACTGATGTGCACAGCTCAGTGGGTACTCCACGCTAAGGTACACAGCACACCTCTAGTGGCAGGCAGCGGGCAAGTGAGAATTTGTTAAGCTGCAGGATCTGGATGGCCACGGGGCTTCAGCCTGTGCCTCCCAGTGGCTTTATGTAAGTTTGCCTTGTAGTTGTTGTGGCTTTGCCATTTCCTGTTTGTACTCTGTCATTTTTAAATCGAAGTGACATGTACTGTGGATGGCAACTTCAGAAGCCAGTCTAGTGCAACTTCCTTTGCTATCAAGGCTTTAATAAGACCAATATATATTCTGGTTAAGATAAACTTTTTGCACTTGTCCCCTGCAAGCCATATCATGTCAATCACTCTTGCAGTGCTATACGAGAGCAAAAAAGAAGCTAAAGAGTGCATAAGAACACAGTGTTAGTTTCCAAGAGCAATTTCAGTCTGTTCCAGTGAAATGATTAATGGAAAAACCATAATAACATAACTGCATTCAAGAACTAGGCTTACAAAACAAGATAGACTTCACATCAGAAACTGGAAAGAATGTTACAGTATAGGAATGCATTTTGACAAGCTTTACGATTCTGGAAAAGACTTCTGAATTCCTGTGACAAATTTGGAAATGATAGGAAATAATTATTAAAAATTTCAAGGATGAATCCTCCAAATGCCTATGGCTAAGGCATTAAAAATATTCTGAATCATTTATAGTTAATCTCATACACCTGCTTTAAATTCTGTGACTCTTCTCAGTAAATGACTATTATCACTATAGCTGAAGAAATAAATACAATAATTTTGGGGACCAAAGCAATGCTATGAAGAGAAATGGAGCAACTGAACATCTGTCTCGTGCTAATAACTGATGGACCAATGAGATGATCTCACTGATAATACAACTAATGTAACTTTTATAGCATATTGTAAATTGTAGAAAATATTTAGGATGGCATTCTCATCTCTTAATATGTGTATTGAAAGTGCTAACAGCATCTTTGTACACCTTTAAAAGGGCATTACTTTCAATTTTCATTACAAGACATTCAAAGTGTGTGGTTGTTATCATATCTAGACAAAATGGAGAAGGATATTCTGTGGAAAGTGAGAGCACTACAGAATCAGCAGGCAGGAAATATTAATAGGAAAATCTTACTGGAATATCAGTTTGGTTACTCCTATAAGCCATTTTTTTGTAAAACTGTTGGAATTCACATACTATTATCTTATGCAGTGGAAATGTATTTCTAATTTAAAATGTGGTAAAAAGTGTGGTGGAAAAGGCAAGATATGTATGCTACAGTGCAGTGCTAAAAGATATATTGCAGAAGTAAAAAGCTCTTTTTTTTTTTTTTTTTTTTTTTTTTTCCTTACAGAGAAAAATAGTTTAGGCCAAACACAGTTGCACTGAATAAGGGAAAAGATCCCCATTAACCTCTGTGCAGCTGGATTAAGTCTTCAACTGGTGTGACTGACTTCCTTAGTGAACCATATTCTGCATCTCATCCTATATGCTGTTAAGCTTTTTCAACTGCATGCGGCTTTAAATAACATTTTTAGGGCTCAGCTTTTGTCATTTTTTAATTTTTTTTTTTTTTTCTTGAGCATGAAAGATGTCACTGAGTCTGAGAAAAGAAATCAGTCACCAGTGAATAGAGCTTGGGTCAGTGCATTGAAAACCTGTTGTCTGAATCCTGTGGGAATTCAATATTTATAATATTTATGTAGAGCCACTGACTTAAACAATTCAAATAGGTCATGAACTTCTGGAAATCAGAATATATTTAGTGTGTTTACAGAAACCAAGGGGTATCATAAAAAAACAGGAAAAAAGCACTGGCTGAGAAAAAGGTCTTCAATTTTGTTTGTATCGTGAATGTGACTTAAAGTTGCTTTATCTAAAGGGGAGTAGGTTTCTTGTAGGAAAAAAAAAAAAAAGTAATTTTATGGCAAAAATAGGTCTATATACCAACAGAGCAGTCATTAGTTTTTACAAGTTCCTTCCTTTTTCCAGGTTCTCATTGTTGGCCTGTTGGGAGCCCTGAGCACAGAGCTGTCAAAGCAACCTCCTTTTTTACTTTTTATGTCACATTCCAATATAATTAGACAGATTATTATAGTAACAAACACAGTACCAGCTGTTTGAAGCCTAATGCTGTTTAAGTATTACCATGCCTTTATTTTAAAGGTACCAAAACATATGGGAGTCATAAGCCATTTCTCTCTCTCCTTTCTCTCTTAAGCTAGACTTTAGTATTCAGATGCTAAGCTTGTGTTTGAAGAGAGGAGGGGAAAAGAGGGAATATTTCTGAAATACTCTCTAATAACTCAAACTCATCTGTCATTCCTGCAACTCCACTTCTCCTTTCTACTCCACCTCTTTATTGACATTATTTCTCTGGGCACAGAAGAGTGACAATGATGCAGAAACAGGCTGATGCAGCTTCAGCAGCCTAAAACTCAATGACAATAAAAAGAGTAATAACAGTAACAAAGATTTTTTGAATGCTCCTTTCCTTGAAGAACTCCTTGAGGCAGCAGATGTACACTTTCTAGATGGGGCTACATCACTGCTTGGGCCGCTACTGGAACTAATTTCTCTCCCAGGATTCAAATTTTCTACTGTGGAAGTCACTGTCTGTTTTTGAGATACTTATTTTTCTCACTTCTCCTGTATGTTTTAAAAGGAAAACTTGTATAAAAGACCAAAAAGACAGGAAAATACAGCAGTAAGTAATTTAAAGATATCAAAAAATTACAGCCAAACTCACCCTGTGCAATATGACTCGGAAATCTGCAGAGTTATTCCAGGGATTAAACTAACTGCAGAGCTTGCATTCTTGGTTATGCAGAGCTAGTTTTCTGCCAAAGTACTTTAAGACTTTGGCATCTTCTGCTTTCATGTAGCTGGGAATCAGGTCCTATAGCTTTATCCTCTCCACTCAGAGCTCTGTTCAGTGAAATCCCTGGGCTTTGCTTTCTGTGTTTATGATGGGTGGGAGGAATGTGAAGCAGGAGGTTTGAAAAAAGAGTGAAGCCCAGCATAACAGCAGCCTTGGTCCTGCAGTATATAACCAGGTTGTCGTGCTGTGTCCATCACTGGGGCATCTCAGTGTCTTGGGGTAGTGTAACAAATGGGTGTACTTAGTGTCTGTTGGGTACAAGTCCTGCTGTTCCCATCCTGCATAACAAGACACTTTTTGCTGCATGAGAAGACTGTGGGTCTTGATTTATTTTCTTAAGATACTAGGTATGTTCACATATATGCATTCACAAGACAGAGAAATGTCTCTGTGCTTGGAACCCCATGTCTGCAGTTTTCAGGGGAGATGGAAGTTTGACTGAGCCCCGGTAAAGCTGCTCCCTCCTCCCTTCCCAGTGTGGGAAGCAGTGCAGGGCTGCCAGCCCCAAGGAATGGCAGCAGGTGCAGTCACTGCCTGTTGGCCAGGTGCCGGGTTGGGTCCCCCGAACACTTTATGATTTTGCTTCTACTGGAGGTTAAAATCTCATTGAATGAGCTCTGTGTTTTGGTTTCTTTTAAAGGATTGTGAGGCTATGGATAGTCTTTCTTTAAATATGACATGAAAATAAGCATAAAAACTTCTGCAGCCATAGCCAACTGCAGAAAGTAGCACCTTCTTGTTCTCAGAGGTACTTGAGTTCAGACTATCTGATAGGAATTACTTATTTTAAATTCTAATAATGGTCAGATGAACTAATGCTTTATAAATATTGGTTAAAAATGCCGAGAGGAAAGAGAAATTTAAGATAGTAGAAAAATGTGAAAAAATATTGATCATATGTGTCAATGTTTTCATCAGAGCCTCATGAATGGACACTCAGCTGCATAAAAGATGAAGTGCTTTTTCCCTCCTCCCCCCCATCTCCTCACCTCCTTACTACTTAAAGTTTGAAAAATTAGTCCTTTTCAACATGCTAACCTTTTTTTGAAGTTGAGTCAGTGGACAACTGAGCTATTTCACACTTGCGGAGCCAAATTTTGTCTCCTGTTGCACATGTTCAAGCCTAAATTTGTGGCTCAGATGTTTTAACAGAGACAAGATAACTGAAGGCACAGCATGTAGAAATCTACAGTGAAGCATGTGTAGGTATGTGAGGGAGATAACACTTCCCAGGATCGGAAATAATTTCACATTCAGTAAGCATTGTTCGAGGAAAAAATCTGCTTAAAAAAGCTGAACAGAAGATGTGGTTTATTTGCTCGTTGAAAAAGCTAAAGGGAACTTTGAAGTCATCCTCTTCTTTTTGCGAGGCCAATCAAGCCTCTGGCATAAATTAGAGGAGCTTAAAAAGTGCTCGAGTTAGTATTGTGGGTCACCACTGTCCTGAAGGCACTCCTTTGCTCTGACCCGACTCTCCTTCACCCCAGGACAGTGGCACAATGATCTTAGTACCATTTCAGGACAAAAAGCCTGACTCCTTTTCCACTGAGACAGAAGTGAGGAAAGACAGGGCAGGGGGCACACATTCACTGTGTTCAGAGCAGGTCAGACTCTCCCAATACACTGGACACATGAGCCCTGTGAGATTAAGGTAACTCTTTAAGAATGCATATTTATTTTTTATAATTATATATATGTAATACTATTGGATTTTAGCTTTTAACTGAATACCTTTAACCTGTGGTTTGGCCCAAAGCAATCTCTTTAACGGTGGGACTACAGTGAGAGCATATAGACAAACACAGCTGTCACTTTATGCTTAGATGTTGTTCATGAACAGCCCTAAGCAAGCAAAAATGTTCTATTGAGATGCTAGGAAGGACACTGAGGTGACCCTTGTTCTCTCCTTGCATAAACTTTGACTCTGCAAGACAGTGCTCAGCAATGGATGAATAGGTGGACCTCAGTGTTAAACTTTATCTGAATAGTGGTGTCTTTGTCAGCTTAGTGTTTCTCTCATTTTTTTAAATATAATTTTTGTGCTGCAGCTTCTCTGCTAGGAATAAGATGGTCTCCTACTGGGATGATTAAAACCAGTTGGCTGACTGTGAAGTGAGCACACTATATAGTATAGCATAGGACATGAGATGCTCGGAGAAAGCTTTTTCTCATCTATCTGCTCTACTGTTGCACCGAGTAAAAGCAAGCAAACAAACAAAAAAAAAGAAATGTAGCTCCCTCTCTCCAACCATGTTTATCTTAAGAAAGCCGTATTGAATAATCTAAAGCGATATTTAGATTGCTGAGAGAGGATGGGTTTTGCTCCAAATGGACTAATATCATGACAGTACCAGAGTAGTGCGAGATTTAATATTCAAGACTTTATGTACTCCCTTAAAGAAATTTTTTAAAAAATCATTATTCTGAAGATATGCAAATACAGTTCATGTACTGCAGAAGTCCATGAAGGACAGTACTTGGAGTGTGTAATACCTGCCTACCAAAAACGGGCTGACTGTATGTTCTCCCTAGTGCTTCCTTCTAGGGTTGTACTCTGGCGCCTTTTAGTGCGAAGTGGAGTGAAAATCACAACCAGCTATTTAACACTATGAATGCAAGGAGGTGAGATGCCAAGACAGAAGCATGAGGCTGTATGATTTGTGCAACTACTTATATTAAGCTGCCCAATGATGCCTTGTGAGGAAGGCTACAAAATAGGATCTGTATGTATGAGAGTGATAAAGCAAGGGGCTTGTGTCATACCTGAACTTTAGGGGAAAGAAATTATTTCCTGCTTGGTGTACGATACAAAAGTTATTTATTCTTACTGAGCATTTAGCTGCATTTAGATGGCACAGATTATCTTATAGAAGATACCCATAAACTTAATAGTATACAGCTGTTTTCATAACAGAAGTTTCTATTTACGATTGTTAATTGTTTGTCATTTCTCTTACTGTCAGACAGCTGCTTATATGTCTGGATGATAAACCAGACAGAGTAAGCTTATGTTATGAAGATGCACCTAAGGTGCTAAAATGTCCCTGTCTGGAGGCTCATCACAATGTAGCTATGGCACTGGAGGACCCAACACACAGGCTGGTGTTACCGTGGCAAGGTGGAAAATACAGGTGGGTTCTGGCCTCTGTTGAGCTCTGTGACATTTAAATATTTATACCTGAAATAATCTGGTTGAATTCAGTACCAAAGCAACCTGTAGCTGCACTTGTTTATTGGTGGGTAACATTTGGTTTGAGAGTAAAACTTGACCTTTTAATTTTGCTTGGATTGTGCACTGGTCAGAATTCAGAGATGCTGTTTTCTTGTCTCTCTGTCTCTGAATGCTGTCAAAATGCTGTTATGGTCATGATAATAAAATCTAGTATGAGGCCATTGTCAGAATTCTGAAGAGAGGTAGCAGTGTCACTCTTCCATTTCAATGGTATTTGGAAGCTTCTGTGGATTAGCTTTGATGCCACAACTATCTATTTAAAAGACCAGTATGGGTTGTTCTGTGTGCTTCTTAGCATGAGACTGGCTCATAGCATAATATATTTTAACCACGAGAAGAAAGAAAAGTACCACTTCTGCTAAGCCACAAGAATTTTGTACGGAGATATGTTTAGATTCATCTTCCTTCATCAACCCCAGACTATAATTTGGTTTGCTGCAAGCTCCATAAGACTATGCACAACATGTGTATACTTTTGGCTAGTTATTTCAAAACAAACTTTAATCTTATAGAAGGTAACTGAATTTAGTGGAGGAGAGAGAAGAAAATATTTTTATTTGGAAATAATCATGGTACATGCCCAGATACTATTTCTGTTCAAAATATTGGGGATGGCTAGCTTCAGCTCTCAAGACCCATATAGACTTGGTGTGTGTGTGAAGAATTGCTACATCACTTTTTCACAGAATAGTTGAGGTTGGAAGGGACCTCTTGAGGTCATCTGGTCCAACCCTCCTGCTCAAACAGCATCACATAGACCTGGTTTCCCAGGACTATGTCTAGATTTCTCCAAGGTAGGAGAATCCACAACTTCTCTAGGTAACCTGTGCTGGTGCTCAGCCACCCTCACAATAAAAAAGTGTTTATTGATTCATATCCTTCTTTTTGGCTTGTAATTATTCCATGAGGCATCAGTAAGAATTTTGATTTACTTTAGTGGCATCTTTTGGGTGGGCAGTAGGAGAGAAGCAGTCAAGCCCTTGCAACTCAAGACTGCTGAGGGTGGGTGCTCAACACCTTGAACTGCTTATCCTTTTCCACAGGCTTCTGCATAGACTGAGAGTCAGCAGTGACCACCTCGATGAGCAAGGGTGTCTTGGCAATCCTGGCTCTCTGCTCTTTCCTCACCTCCCTTCCTCCCCTGTTACCAGGAAATAATGTTGACACTTCTGTATGTGGATCCACCTCACTTAATCGTAGTCTACATCCAGTGGTTATTAGCTGTTTCCAAAACTTCCCATAGTTTGAAAACAAATTTAACTTAAACCATGCAATGTGAGAGGAATGGTGTGTGTGCTTGACCACACTGGCAGGGAGAAAGCAGAGATCATGAGTGTCTCTCCTCACTGTACTCAATGCGTTTTTTTCTCTCTATGCAGGGGGTGGGAGGACTAGTGATATGATTTATGCTCTACTTTCACAGACATAAGTAGTTAGATAAAGGGCTTAAACCTTATATAAAATATGTCTACTGTTGCAAAGCAAGGGGAACACCTGTTAAAGTGAATTACTTCACTTTTACTATTCCTGCTTTAAGTCTCTGTACAACTGAAAAGGGTGAAATGCTCTTAGTGTCAGAATAGGGCTGGAGGGTGGCAAGCAGCTGAGAATCAAGCTTTGATCAGAAGTTGGATGGGCATGTGTTTTTTCATTAGTTGTTTTTGGTTTTAAAAAAATGTGTTGTTCTGTTATGCACTCAAACACTTCCTTACTTTTAGGGACTGTTGAAGATGCCCAATGCAAAGCATGCAGTTCATATTCAGAAGCAGCATCAGCAGTTCAAGTCTGTGTGAAATATTTTGGCTACTTGCCATTTATATTTTTTTTTGCTTATGTATTTAATAGCTTTCTTTATGTCCTGGCTTCTGGATTAGCAGACAGACCTAGCAAATGGAAGCCAAAGAGCTCTGTGTGCATGCTTATGGATGATAGGCACAAATTAGAAGGGCTGTGGGAAAGAAGAACCCTGCAGAACAGCTGCTGTGCCATGTGCATGACTGGCCTAGGGAGGGGGAAGGCAGGTGGTTTTCTGATCAATAATGTTATACTGGTCAGAGCCATCTTGTGGATGCAGTTATGGATTATGTCCTTTTCACATACGATGAATTTATGCCTTTATCCCATAGGAGGATTGGACTGCAGTGAACTGCATAGATACAGTATGGTTCACATTATGTGAGTAGACAAGACTTATTTCCAGTTTTTAATGAAACAATAGGGCCAGAGCCAGAGACTGTCAAAATTAACGGCAGGATTCCTGTGGGTTGTTTTCCATTTATTCAAGAGCCACCTAAGAGGGCACTTTACCCCCTAGAAAGAATTTTAAATATAATTTTATCTGACTTGTGGGCATATTTTCCTTCCCAGGCTAATGGTGAAGATCCTATTATTACTTTTGGGAGGTGGTTCAGACTGATATTGGATGAGAATTCTTTGAGAATGTAATTAGGAAATATATCACTTCAGCATTTTTTACTGTAAACATACATCACTGTAATACACCATTGTTATGAAAGAAACATCTGATTTCCTGGAAATATGGAACAATTCCACAGAAGGAAGGCAACTTTTCTTCAAGATCACAAAAATGTCTCTTGCTGCTGAAAGCATGCTTTGCATTAAATTCTAGAGCCAGTGGGTCTAGTCCCACATATGTGTTGGCAAGAGTGAGTCTGAACATTGGATGTATAGAGCATGGAGATGGCAGCGCATTGTTGAGACTGATTAATGAGGATGGGCACAACTTCTGGCTCTCTATGAAAACATCCACTTCCCTGACAGTCTTGCAGATTTTTGAAAGGCATCTGTCGAGCTTGCCTATATGCAGTGTTTTGTGTTGCTTGTGTACACCTTTAGAAAGATCCTTGTGTCCCAGTGGAGGGAAGTATATGATGCTGTTGCTACTGCACTCTTTTCCTTCCCTAATCTGGTTTTCTATTTCAAACATTTCCAATGCATAATAAATAATTTTCCCACTCAGAAATCAATGGCCCTTTGCATAGGCATAAACGTTTACTTATGTGAATATCTCTGTACTCATGTGAGTTGGAAGTTCAAAGTGCTATTTGTCTGACTCAAGACACAGACTATTTGAACTTGTGTGTTTGTAGCAGTTTTACTTGACATTGTTTCCTCTTCAGCTATTTGCACCTTTGAGTTCTTGCTTTTTTTTGCTCATATCAGTGCTAGCTACTAATGTAGCTGTTATGCAGCTTGAGTAGTGAGTCCCATGGACATGCTTCTGCCTTATGCAAGCACAGCTGGTGGCTGAACTCCCTCTAGAAAATGGTCATTTGTGAAAATAAAAGCTTTTTGCAGAGATAAATTTGAGGCATTGTTGTTTTCCTAGTGTATTTTTAAAGCTAAAATACTGTTATTTTTTGTCCAAAACACATTTTCATGGTTTCATCTTTCCTTCTATCATTTATAGATATCTCTTTTTTGAAAAATAGTCATAATTCAGGCAAAATTGGACCTTGTTTTTTCCAACCAGATGTTTAAGTTGAGGCCAGAGGATTGATTTGCAGAATTTCCTTTTATGAGAAATCAGATTTCTTTCAGTCTAAATCCACACAAATAGCCTATGCCAAAATGGCTGAATTTGCACACATGCCGACTTCTAGATGCTTTTCTCTGAAAGTCATTTGTCTGGTGCCATGGTGATTTAACTTTAACTGAGGCAACAGTTTAGCTGAGATTATACAGAGCATATCATTTGAGGTAAATGGTACCCTCCACATGTGGTATTGCCATGGCAATAGTTGGCTCCAGCAGCTTTGACAAGGGGCCCTCAAAAGATGCACCTCTGTCCAGCCTGGAGCCTAGATGAACTTAAGAATGGCTATGGTCATGGGCTGGTGATGTTTCAGGCCATCCTACAACAGCTACTGTATTAGTTTCTGATCTCCTACCTCTTGCTTGTTGGAAAGCCTGTGCCGCAAAATTGAACTGTCAGTGGAGAGCAAGACCCAGTTACAAAATACTTCTGGTGTCCCATGGTAAAGCTATGACCAGGACACAGTTTTCTGATGATTATAGCAAAAAATGGAGCTGTCCCATCTTGGGCCACACCCTGACTGACTGTGGGCCTGGCTCCTGAGTAATGTCTCAGTACCAGCATTTCTGGTTTGACCTTGGGTTACTCACTCTGTGCTTTACTTTGCACAGGTCTGTTTGAAGAACAGGATGAGACTCGAATGAGGAAAGAAAGCAAACTTATCACTACTCTAAACTGACTCCAGAAACAGCTGCCTAGAGAAGGGCATACATGGTGGCAGTGGGCTTTGGCCAAGAGAGGTTTAAATGTAAACTCACCTTTCCCCATGCACTTTAAAATCACATTTGAGCTGATGGTTATCATTAACAGTTAGCCAATTTGCAGGCCTTCATGCTGCCCTGAAAATTAAAAAGAGTTCCTCTGCCCCTCTTCTGCTGCTGTGCAAATATGGCGGTGTCACAGGGAACAGAAGCCAGAATTCAGTGTCCAAAATGGTCCTTCCTCTGAGAAGTCATTTATCAAGGAAAGGTATTGCACTGATTTTTTTTTTTTTTAATTATTTTTTTTTTTTCAGCAGAAAGAGTTCATCTGCACCCTACCAGGAAGCCACTGTACTGCTTGCTCTGTGGTAGATTCCACAGAATCTACCAGAAACTTCACAAATGGAAACACCTTTTTGCTGTCCCACTGTTTCCAGAGAGGAATATGAAAAAAAACACATGAGAAAACGCCCCGTCTGAAGTGACAGCTCAGAAGTGAACTGTGCAAAATACAACTACATAGGTACCTCAAAAGAGTATTTGGTTATAGTGAGAGCAGTTAATTTATATTGGTCAGTCCCTCACTTTTTCTATCCTTATGCCTTCTCATTAGCTCAGATTTTACAGGTAAAAGTAGTGTGGACCAAATAATTGTTTTTCGATTAATTTTGGATGTAATTTTCATGATGAATTTACCATTTTGCAGTTAAGTTTCTTCAAGTGTAGACTTGGATCTTGTTGCTTTCTGTTGTTGTTTTCTTACCAATCATTCATTAAAGTAGCTAGTTGGGAATCATATTCATCTTTCAAATTTACAGAGACTCTTGGGATCTCAAAGAAACTTTTTCCTGGAAACATCCAGAGTATGTGGTTAACACATATTCCTGTCTTCCTGAGGCCCATGCTTTAGGGTGGGAGAAAAAACCTGTGTTAAAACTATGCATTTTCTTACTTCACACATTATAAAAGTATATATGCACCCTTACAGTATACAACATTCATTTATTTGTCTGACAAGTCTGGCGTTCCTTAGCAGTTCCTTTGTGCTCTTAAATCTCAAAGTGACTAGGCATCAAGTTAAGCATGGGAGTCCTAGGTTCATTCCTCCACTTACGGGCTTTGACATCCTTAGAATAACTACTTAGTGTTTGACAAAAAAAGTAGTCCAACCTGACAGTACCTGAAGCAATTAAAAATCCCATTCTTTCCAGTGCCTCATCTTTTTATGTGGTAGATCCTGAGTGCTCTCCATGGCTAGAAATGAACTGGAAGACTTCTGTTAGTCAATATCAAGTCAATATAGTCAATAAATTTTTGTTACTATTTCATTCCAGACAGTTGTTGAGATAGCTATTTGCCTGATTGCTTGTTTTTTAAGATCCAAGTGTGTGCCTGTGGATTCAGCTGGTACTGAATTTTATGGCTTTTGGCCTCAACCTGCGAAAGATGGATGAAGCACCTACAGTCAAGAGGTATCAGGGCCAAATAGAGCTCATAACAGCAAAAGACAACACAGTGCAAGGCTCAAATGCATATGTAAACCCAAGCCTAATCTTGAAGGCTGTTACCAAGGGACAGACTTAAACATCAGGATTTCTTGATGAGAAACTTGAAAGAATCTCAAGTTTTGCATTTTTTGAGACTGCCTATTTCTAATTCAGATTAATTCCAGATCTGAAATCTTGTATGGAAAGGACAAGAACTTGTGTAATTGGAGTCAGATCATCAGCAGTGAGGAGCTGATGGAGTCTCTGACCTGCCATTGTGTATTACAGGCAGAGCAGCCTGTGAGTCAGTGAGGAATGCAGGTCTTGAGCTTGGGATGTCTCCTTGAGGATCTCTTGATGTACACTCTTAGCCATTGAAGACAGCTCTGCAGCAACTGCCTCCCAGAAATGGTACTTTTTTTTGTTTGCAGATGTAACTTCTTTTGTGGATTTAATTCTGGCCAACATTCTGTGCCATGTGATGTGTGCAACCTAGCACTCTTGGGTAATGGTGATTAAACTCTGACCCAAGTTACTGAAGAATTCCAGTAATATCTCTGAATCACCATTCAACATCTCTTGTTTCCCCCAAGAGAGCAGTAAAGTAGTTGAGGAAACCAAGAAGAGCTTGAGGTTCTCTTCCATTGTTCCTCTGTGAAGCTGAAGCAGAGCAAGGTGGGCATACAACTGGCTATCTCCTTCTCCAGCTGCAGAAGCAACATTATCTATGTGATACTCAGCCACCCTTAGTGATGCAGGCATGGTATAGTGTAGGGCTATCAGAGCAGCCCAAAACTGTCACCTGGTTTGAAAGTTTTAGTGGCAGTCAGTATAATTGCCCTTGGCAGTTTGTTCCAGTGATTAATTACTCTGTTCAAATTCTAGTCTAAATTTAGATGGCAAACCTACTGCTGCAGAGATTAAGCCAGCCCTAGGAGTCAGTCTCTGCCACCTTTGCTCATGTTGACTCATACTTTGTAATACACAGGAACTGCTTAGGATGAGGAAATATATCAAAAACAGGCCTGGCTGTATATTCACAGCAATCTGTGTAAGAGACCTGGCTTCTGGGATTCTGTGTCTTGGAAAAGTGAGAGAACCAGTTGCTTTCATTAAAATGAAAGCCTATTTATCAATTACTGCAATTTAAAGTGAGTCATTAAGTATCACTGGGATCATAGAGGAGTAGCAGCTTTCCCTGGACTGATTTGTTGGGAATTAGGAAAATCGTATCCACAGAGCAGAAGCAAAATACAGGAGGTGGTTCTGCCTTTACTGAGGTAGCTCCTGCATGTTGACTTTATACTGAAGTTCTTGGATGACATTGCTTCTTATTCATGGATCTTTAAAATATTCATAAAACACAGTAAAATATTCATATTGCCAAAATAATGAATTGCCTGTAAACTTGGAGATTTTTAAGTGGAAGCACCTGGTGCATTCACAAATCCTGCTTAATAGAAACAACTTGTTTTGTTAGGAACCAGTCCTTGGTAGGTGCATCGAAGAATAACTTCTTTTTTCTTCTCTGATTGACTGTAACCACACAGGCAAAAAGATGGTTTGAGGCTCTGATAGTGCCATCTTGAACAAATTACCACACTTTCTCTGCTCCGTAAGAAAAGACCACAGTGGTATTAGTGACACACCACATAGACCAAAAACTGCTTTGACTAGATCTAAAGTTGGATACACTTTGGCAAACCAGATATCTGAATGCACAGCAAAATTTGTGTATCAACTCCACTGGATGAGTGAAAAAGACTTTTGCAATGACTTTTCCTTTGAGTGATTTAAGGTAAAAAAGATAAATCCTCTCTGGGGAATATTTATTAGTATTGAGTGTATGAAAGTCTTCAGGATACAGTATACACTTGTACTTTGGTAACAGGGTCTTCCTCAGCTGCATAGAAATAGTCTTGACTAAAAAGAGTTGTTCTGAGTATTGAGGCTAATTAAGCTCATTACACTAGTTTAACAAAACAAAAGGTTTACCTGGAAACCACTCCTATTACTCCAGACCACAAATCTACCAAATTAATAGAAGATTTATAAGATCATGTGAAATGTTGAGTTTTTCTGGGGAGAAAAAAAAAAAAAAAAGTTTAAGCCTTTAATATCAGTTTGATATTCTGTGAAGGTAACATCAACATTCACAGCAGACTAAAAATTAAATATTGCTTTTGTTTATAAATGTGCATTTAAAAGCAAATAGATACATTGATGTTTGGATTTTTTAGTCAATGAATGTATGTTTAGGATTAATGTGGGATGGGGGTATATGTTTATACCTTGATATATGTTTAAAAATTATCCTGAAAGGCATTTCTTAATCACATTGACACATCAACAACTGATTTTCTGACTTCAGGATTCATTTTGCTGACATCATTGTTGAGAGTTACAGAACCTAGAAGCTGTGGAATCTTTTCTGAAAGACAGCTAAAGACATATGAGGAATTCATACTTCTGCAATGCCACCAAATTACAGGAAGCTTAGAATTAGAAGAGAAGTAAGGTATATAGTAATACTGTATACAAGGACCTTCTTACAATCTAATTCACCACAACTGATGTATTGTTTCTTGACAAATTATCTTACTTTCAACAAATTTAACCTTTAGAATGTTTTAAGACTAAAGTAAGTAGTCATGGATCTAAGTTACTGTCTGATCAGAAGAAATATTAAAATACCATATATATTCTGTCAGTGGGAGCATTTTAAGAAACTTAAGTTGGGTACCCCCACAGTGTTCAAGAGGTTTTCCTTTTTTTCTTCAATCAGTAGGCTCACATCATGCAGTGATACTGCTCTTAGACAGCTTCTTCAGTACTTTCAAGAGTTTCCCAATGTACAGGAGTTCCTTGATAGCTGCTCTTATCTGCTTGCCGTACTTGAACACCACAAGTGAAACTTGCCAGCAGTCTAGTGCATTGGTGTTGTGGTTTGGAATGGCTCTCAGAATAAAAATAATTTATTATTGTCTTTGTCCATACAATGGCAATATCTTCCAGATTCCAGCAATTATTCTTTCATTTATAATCTAGAGGGATTTATTTTTCATTTCTCCTTTATACTTATCACCGCTTTGACCACCTACTAAAAAGGTGTGATAGGTTCAGTGACAGTTTTGGTTAAAATTATTCAAACCAGAAAACAAATAGGAAAACAAGAATTTGGAGTGGCTTCTTTTGTGCTTATGAGCATTTGGGACTCATATGCATGCATGTTTGTGTGGCTCAGAATAGGTCATTTCATGTTACCAGATGTGTTAAAATAACAATCTCAAAGATGTTTATTTAAGAATCAAAGTTAGTTCATTATTTTGGGTTTACTTTAGTAAGTAAGTAGGCCTTTAAGCAAGCCAGTCTGCTTATTTTGACTGAAGTGTCCAACTTTCTCCTCTTCTTGCGAGAGAGGCGAGGGTAAACGTGCTGCAGTAATGCCAAGCAAGGTCACCAATATGCTTTCAGAGAGACTTTACTATTTAGAATATTTTGGAATCTGGATTGAGCCAATGTTTACTTTCTACTTTAGAAAGGCCTGTCCTCAAACACCAGATACTTACACAGATTATTTATATTTTTCCTGTATTTATAATAATGACAAAGACTTTCAGATTAAGCCAGATTCCAAAACATAAGTAACCAGCAAGAAGTCAAATGTTTTCCAGTAGTGGTATGCGTTGCCTTATTTCAATACAGTTTTTGCCTTACCAAGAATTTTCGCAGGTAAGGTTATTTATAGGGTTCCTTGAAATTTATAGGATTTTGGTGTGGGTCTGAGATGACTGAGAGGGGATGAGTAGTTGATGACCCTGAATGGAAACATCACCCCACCAGCCCTCAGTCTGCAATTGGGAACCTGATAGCATTAGTAGTCCTGCTGATTTCAACTGTGGCAATAATTAAAATATAAATTCACAGGCTATTAAGTTTCAGACCACACAGGTCAGAGAAAACAGAACTGGCAAATTGCATATTCAGAGTATGCTTTTGTCCTCTGGATTTTCTGCCTGCATCAACTCTGCCTTCCTATGTGTTTAGGAGAGAAGAGAGTCCTCCAGATGTGACTTGAAGTATCTGTACTGAGAGGTTAGTTCTCGCTGTTCCTATAGGAAAGATCCAATGCTCAGGCAACAAAGTTAGAAGGTGCAACAACAGCCTGTGGTATGAATCACCAACCCCAGTGTGAACTACTTTATGCAAGCCATATGAAATATATCCTTCAGCACTGACTTTTACTCCCAGTTTCCATGGAGATGGATGATCTGGCTTCTTTTTTTTAACTACAAGTCTTCTGGAGAGGGAGGAACACAAATGAAAATGCACAATAACTTTGATACATGTATTTTTTACTTATTAAGAGAGGTATGCCATGCTCTTCAGCCAAAATCAAGAAGTCACATTGATGACAAGCTAATTCTGGCAAAGTTTGTTTTCCATTATTTTGAAGTTGCAGCAAAGGGTTAACTTTGTCTTTCATTTCATGAAATAAAGTTGCAAATGATGTTTGGCTGCATTGAAGTCAATAAAGTTGCCCACAATGGAGTGGGCAAAGTCCACTGGCATCTGAGCAGCCAGGTTTTGCCCAAACTTCAACTGATGGGATTTCTTACAATGAACTGGAGGACAAAATAAACATTGCCTTTATATGTCTAAGGCCTCAAGCAAAGAATAGTAAAACGTATATGACTGTGACTGAACTCTGAAAGCCCTCTCAGTTGTAGAACCACTGAAATAATAAAAAGTCTCTCACTCGATTCCTCAACAGTTGATTTTCTATATGTTAGTGCATGTCTTGATGCTATTCAGTAATAAGAAATAGCAAAAATATCCTGTATGATTGTCAGATGAATGAGATGAAATTGTGCATTATAATTAATCTTTTGATTCTGGATTTCTTTTTCCTCCTTAGTAAGTGTTCTCTACCTTTCTGAACTGAGTAAGTCAGGAGTAGTTTTTATCAGTGCATTTGGAGAGGACATATTTTTGGACAGTGAGTGCATAATACAAGTAAGCTCATACCATTGCTAGTAAGACAGTCTTTTGTGTCACTATTGACTTGTTATTAAACTCAGATTTTTAGGATTTTAATTTTTTTTTAATTGCTTTTCTGCTGCTTTAAAATCTGGTGCTCAGTCACCACAAATCTACTGGAGTTTGCAAAAGTGCCAGTGTACCTGCTTCTGGCTTTTCTCACTACCCTGACAGAGTTGAGAGGCTTTGTTAAAAACGCTGGTTTTCTGATGCATGTTTCTGGCCTTGGAATACATGAACTAGACATACAGAAAATGGATTAACAGGCTGAATTCATGTAAAAAGCTAATGCAAAATGGATTTTCCTTTTTAATCAACTAAAGCACAACTAAAGCAAACTTGAGACAAAATATGCACTTAGTTTTTGCCAAAATTTCTCCAATGCCGAACCAGCCAGTTTGACACATGAAGCCTGGAGGAAAGCAAAGGCTCTGCAACCTTATTACATACTGCTACAGCTTTTTCACCCTACCATCACCTACAATAATGTGATGTGTTCATACCTGTAAAGTTGATAGGGGAGGTTGTCTATTTTAATAGTTGTGTACTATTAACCTAGACGTAAAAATCTACACCTCACTTTTTTCCTTGGTTCATTCTCTGCATGCATGTGGGACTCTTTCTTGAGGTGGATAAAGTAGATCAACATAGGGTAAGGGCAAGGGTGTATTTAACTGCATCAGGAAGATGACTTACAGGAATGGGGGCGGGGGGGAAAGCTTCATGCTCCTGGGAAGGAGATACAAAGATTTTCTTTGTCAGCCAGTGAGATTGTTTGTCTACTGTGACAAATACAAATATATCTACTTGTAGGCATGCACCTTGCTCTGTTTCTGTAAGGTCCAGAAAAAAAGAAAATCTAATTGCATAATTAATTTTCACGATTCCTGACACACTATTTCTGTTCTGTGAAATGAAATTTTTTCAGCTGGGGTAAAGCATGAGTTTAGTATTCAGGAGTAGGTACCTGCCAAATCTGAAGCCTTACAAAAAAGACAGAGGAGGAGAAAAGGGGAGCTGATTTATTTCAGCTCAATAAAGAATTTGTGCGTAACAGCTGGACAACCGATTACCTTTTACACGTGGACAGCCTCAGAAGTGTCTAGAAATAATAATGCAGCTTGAGCATTCAATGAGTATGAGAAATTTTTACTGAAAGCAGTAAAGAGGGAGGGGAAGATACAGGTTTCACATGGAAGTATTGTCACAGATAGCTATGCCACGGCAGCAGAGATAAACTAATGCTAAGGGACAACAATTATGAACATTGCAGTAACCTCTGACAGGAGCCAAATGAAATCTCTAAATCAACATCTGCCTTCAGAGGCTGCGTATTCCCAATAAGAATATTCCCTCTTCTACTCTTATCTCCTCCTCCATCCTCTTCTACCTGCCAACAGCTGTGAAGGCTGGCGAGCTGCCTAGAAGGCCTTATGCAGTTTAAATTAAAGAAACATGTTAATTTGGAAACGCTTCTTCAAACCTTTGCTAGGTGGTGGATATGCCATAACTCTGCCTCATTCATGCTCTTCTTGTAAAGAGAACCCTTTTCAAAACATACATCTATTGAGACTCATCTGATAGGCCAAAGTTGATTTTACTGTTCCCCAGGTTAATTGTCTAATCTCTGATCAGATGCTGGCACCCAAGTTAGTACCCATGCACAGATTATCTTTTCTTTATTATTCTGGCACATGATTCTATTGACAGTATTGGTATGAAGTTGTTTTACAAAGGCAGGGATAACTGCTGTCATTTGGGGGAATATGTCTGGAGCCAAAGAAGGTGCAGGCAGGGTGGGAATGAGAGCTCTCAGTGAGCAAGAAGTCCTCTGGGCACTGTTTAGAGCAGCCTTGACACTAGTCTAACCTGTAGTATGGGAAGGTAAAATGTCTTCCAGCTGCCTGCTAGTTCTGGAAGCAAGAAACATCAGCAGCCTTCCCCTGTGAGGCCCTGCAGAAACTATGTGCAGTAGCAGAGAGATGCTTAATTTTAAAGGAACAAAATCTTGGAATTTTTAGAAAGTTTCAGAAATGAATTGCTTTGGGTTTTGAGGTTCAGAAGAAAGCAAGAGATGGAATCTCTTTGAAAAAAAATAATAATAAAAAAAAGGGATTGTGTGAGCCTCAGTTTAGGTTTCCAGAATCTCAGAGTCTGCCAGGGAGGTCTATGCAGGATTGCAGACCCAAGGGAACAACAAACTCAGTTGGCTTAAACTGGCTTTCCTGCCAGCTCACTAAGACAAGTGGGAAGTCTGAGGTCTGTAATCTCCTTTTAAGTTTTCTCTGGACTTTAGTTGCTTAGAGTTTGTTTGCTTGCTCACTTCCCCCCACCTCCCCGCCATTTAATAGGAAAACCAAGGATAAAATGTTCAGTCTCTCTTCTCTTATTAAAATACCCCAAAACAAGTACAGAACAGAGCACAGAGAAATAACCCCAGTGACCATTAGCCAAAACTCACAAGTAGTATGTGCATATCTGAAATAGTTGGTGCACTCGCATAGGAAATCATGGGATATTTTACACCTCTTGCAGTGGTTTAGTAACTGGCTGTGGAAGCTCATTCCCCACTTGAGAAAGTAATGAATTATACAGTTTTTTACATCTGTTGAGCATGTTGTGCTTCTCAATCATCCAACTATACTGAGCCCTAAGTTTTCAGCCTTCACAATGAGATCACTGTTTTCAAGCACGTTCTAGTGGCATTTTGTCAAGCCATGTGTGTTTTCAGGATGGGGGCAGGGAAGGAGGAACAAAAGTATGCTGCCATTTCACAGTATTACAATCTACTTTTCAGCCTACGTAAAACTGCAACTGACCCATCAACAAGAAATATTCTTTGTTTACTGCTGCTTCTCCCCCTCAAAATGGGTTGACTGTTTTTAGAAAGAGGAGTGTAAAAGGGAGGAACGTGTTTTTCGCTTTGGACTCCAATACCTGATACTAAAAAAACCCCACAACCAAAACACCAAAATCCTCAACCAAAACCCCCTGAAAAACAACAAAACAGAGCCATAAAATTTCAGTCATCCTTAATCCTCTTCTTAATGTATTTATTTCAGTATGTGAAGACTCATTTTTCCTTCAGCTGCATGGTGTTTTAAGTGAAACTGCTATTAATCAAGGGCTGACCATCTGAACCCTATCACAGAGATTAAGGGAGAGGGAGTATTTAAATTTTGCCTAGGCACAGCCATGAGAAATTGCACACTCTAATTAGCAGATTTTAAATCAAAGTACTCCAGGTTCTTATTAGCAGGAGCTAGATTCCATAGAACTAAGAACAAACAATTTTTGAAGGGGCAAAGAAGGAAAGCTTTGTAGAAATTATCTATGGATAATCTATTGAAGTAGAGATGAACAGAGAAATTAGCACATTTATCTTAAGTCACCCAGGACTCATTGAGATCCCTCTAGGCTGAACAATTCACAGACAGATAAGTCGTCCTTGCACTGAATGGGTTTGATTATTGCCATATAAAGATTATTTTATTTTTTTTTTTCCTGAAGACTATCACTCGTCATTTAAACAACTGCCAGCCGTGGTAAGACTTCCACTGGCCAAAACTCAGATTCAGAGAACACAAAAACAGCATATGTGATGGATATTGCCTAACTGATGCATAAGGACAGCTTAAGGTTTTATGCATCTTCTGTACTAGCTTTTTGGTTTTGGAGTAAAATCTGCTTGCTTTTTTAGTTTACATCATTTGAAAAAGAGGAATGGGCATTCCCGACTAAATAGACAACAATCATGGCACTGATGGGAGAGTACTAAAAATTAAAGCTTCGTGTAAAACAAGCTAGACTAGCAGATGAATGAAAAATGTTTCTGTATTCTTGCTAAGAAACAATGCACTCAGACAAAATCCCTTTAAAGGCAAAACTCTTCCAAAGCACTTAGAGCATCAGTGCTTAATTCAGGTAGTCTAAGTGACTGTAATTCATATGTTTTCCCACTCCTGTGAGTGAGGAGGGCCAGCTGGGCCCAGCTGGGCTGGAGGGTGTGAGAGGAGGGAAAAGATGTGCCGCTTCCTCCTGTGTCCTGTGACAGATGTCAGACCTGGCAGCAGCACATGCTATCCCTGCTGCCCTGCGCCAATCAGAGGGATGGGAAGGGGAAAAAAAAAGGAAGATACAAGGGTATCTACACAGCTTTTACTTACCCACTGAGCTGCTGTGCCTACTGTCTGTTTCTAGTCCCCAGCCCGTCTCAAGTTCCCTCCTGAAGTGCCCACATCAGCTGTGGTTGCTGCTTTGTGACTGTGCTGACATGCCCAGAAAAGTGTCTCAGCTCCAAGACTAATCTTAACAGGGAGATTTAGCTTAAGTTAGGCTGACAGAGTTCCTACCCATCAGACAAATCTGGCCAATTTCAGTAATTTTCTCCATTATGCCCAGGTTAAGTCACATACGGACTGGATAAACTGAACTGACATCTTTTACCCCAGGTCTATACTACACTTTATTCCCTTCTCTTCTGTCGCAAGCCAGTGCTGGGGGGCTCCCTGCCCCGCCCCTCCTCTGCCCTGCCCTGCCCTGCCCTGCCCTTCACCTGCCCTGCCCTGCCCAACTTCCCTTTCCCTTTCCTGGTTTTGTTTTTTCACTCACTACCATTTTCTAGCTAAGCTCGGTAACATCTCAGTGAAATTTTTAAGAGGATCAAAGGCAATTTATCCTGCACTGAGATGTGATTATAGCACTCCTGGTGGTAATCAACACACTATAGCTGACAACCCCCTTCAACAAGATGGGCACCATGTTTTGGCATTGCCACTGCTGCTCCCTAGTAGGGGCTTCGGACTGCACAGCTCCAACATGGCCTGCATTTGGGGTTGGCTCTACCAGCAGGGCACTTCGATACATATACATGTTGATGATCCATGGCTATCTAAAACTATTTCTGCTTACAGACCAAGAAAGCACACATCAGCAGTTTCCACAGATGTGCTGGAGAGTGGTGACTGGTTACCACCCAATAATGTGACTGTGAAAGCAAAAGCTAGGCCCAGGTATAAGAATAATTCCTCTTTAGGCACAATATAGTTGTGGTTAAAGTTCATAAAAATGCTTGCCTACCTGCAGCTAAACACAAGCTGTACATTATTTATATTTTAATTAAATAGGAAATCTCTTTCCATATTGAATGGGACAAGGCTGAGGTCTCTGCTGGTTCCAACCGCTACAGCTAATTGTCCTCACATTGTATTTAAGTTTTGGCTACCTTAGTTCACTGGGGGTTTCTGATTAATCTTTAAAATCTGTAATGCCTTTTCCTTTTCTGTTTAGATTATAACATTCAATGTTACTATTATATGTACAGAAATTACCCTTACCCTGTTACGATTTCTTTATCTTATTGCAAAACCTCTTGTGTTTGCAGTTTTGCCATGATGCAGAAACACTATTAAAAATAAGGAATAAATAATCCGTGACTGGTGTTCTTCTTGGCACATGACAACTGAATGTAAACTGGTGTGTAAAATTCAATGCTGGGTGGAAAAATAAGTAAAAGGGGATGAAGCTCATCAAAGAAAATATTAACTGTGGATAGTTAAACTACATTTTGATTTTATGGTACATATATTGAGCTCAGTCATGACAAGAGCTAAGAAAAGGGTTGAAGACTTGTGTGTGGGGAGAGTCTAGGGGCTAATATTAGCTGCACTGTTCTGTTTCAGGACACTGTCACAAAGCAGATGAGAAGCTAAAGCATTTTTGGTATTACCACTTGCATGTTAAATGGGATTCCCTCCTTGAAGATATTTTTTGCGTTGTCAGAGGAAGGAAACGGCAGCTGTGAAGTCAGGCTTCTCTCATGCCGACCGCAGAGCCCACTCCACCCCCCTGGAAATCTATGCCAGATGCAGGAAAGAATGAGCAAGGTTTTCAAAGTGGATACTCAGCATATGGGAGAGAGTATTTTAGCAACTAAAAAGCCTTGGATAATTTCAACAACTCTCAGTACTTGAAACAGTTCTTTAAGAAAATCCGCTCGGAGGCTCTCAATGGTGTAAAATAAAGAGCTATATGTCTTCTTCCGTCTACTTGAAAACCCAGTTTAAAGCCAACCTGCAGAAAGCCTCTTTTTATACATTGCCTGCAGGCTTGCTGTGAAGCAGAATTAGTAAATGCTGCATTTGGAAGAACACCAAGCTGAGGTGATGAGGTATCTATGAGAAAGCAAAGGTCTTTGACCACCTTCTGAGACAACTAGGCCCTTTCTAGCGCTCTGTCTCTGCTCTTTCTGCAGTTCTTCAGCCAAAACCCAGAGCTATTATAACTGGGGTTAATGAGAAAATGGTAAGCATTTTCCATGTAACAAAAACCACAATAAATGTTTTGTTTAAAAATATTAAGAAAATGCTTCAACTAAAACAATTGAGCACCCAGAAGTCCAGTTTTATTTTCCGTTTTTTTTTTAAATGTTTTTATAAAATCTTGGCTTTTAGAAATACAGATGAAATATTTTGGGCTAACTTAGCTATAGACAAAAAAAACCCAAACTAAAACCTGAGCAAAGCATCTTTAGAAGTATCTGTTTCAGGAGAGGCCTCTTTTTTTTTTTTTTTTTTCTGAAAAATATTCTGATTGAAAAAATGTGACCATCTACACTATTACACTAAGTATAGAAAGTTAATACAGGGCACCTCAGGTAGGAACTCACTTCAGAAAAAAGAACAACTACCACTAAGCAAATGGAGCTTTTGGTGTGCCAAGCAGCTAGAAGTAGATGGAGGCTGAAGAGAAAGAAATCAGATGTGTGTAAGGAGTAGAAGAATGAGGGCAGGCACTGGACAAGGTTAGATCTGCTGAGAAAGATTATTCTTCAGCTTGGAGGTAAATTACAGGCAGAAAGGAGAGAGGTAAAGCAAGGTCACATGCTTAGCTAAAATGTATTCTTGCTGGTTCCTGTGTTTCAGTAATAGACTTGTATTCTTTAGTCCTCCACCACAGCCATCTTTTTAGTCCCCTAATTTCTTGACTCACTAACTGATAAACAATTTTAATGACAGAGTACTAGAGATGTTTTCTGAAGAGCTTTTCATATTTTCTATCTTCCAATGTTGTAGCAAATTGCAGTTATTTAAGTGCAGCTGCTGCCTGCTCCAAGCATACTTATGGTGTCAAGGTAGGCTGTATGTTCATATCTGAAGGTTGGGTCACAGAGCTCCTACCATCAGTAATATCCTTGTTTTTCTCTTGTACACTATGCACTTTATTCTTTTTCATGAACAACGGATTGAAGCTATACTCTTCTTTCAATTTACGTCAGCACTGGATATAAACGGAAATATTGTATCTCATTGTAAGTGCCAACATTTATTATTATATTTGGTGTTGTCTGTCTATCATGGATATGCTTAATATCTGAGCTGCACACTATATAGAAAATTATATTAGGAATAACTCCTTTCTTGGATTTCCCAGCTGGAAGCAATACATCCTTTTCTATAAGCTATACCCACGGGTTCCTGGGCACTCAGAATCAGGGGGGTGCTGCAGAATGGGTCTTGGTAGGAAAATTCTGCTTTGCCTTTCATATTTAGCAACAACAAGGACTTTTAAAAAAAAATTATCTAAGCTAAAGTGTGTGTTAGAAACTCTTGATCAAATGCATATACAAATGCAGTGCTCAACTAACATCAGCTTTGGTTCTGTAGTCTACTGACTGAGAATTACACTTCCATCAGTCATTTAAACACAAGGTTAAATAGACATATTCTTTTAGTCCAGTACAAAGACACCCCAAAAATTGCTAAAATTATAGAAGAAGATGTGAAGTCTGGGAAAAATTGTTATGATTGTCCTTGATTAGAAAATATGTTTAAATTCATGGGTGGATATCAAGCATTCAAACTGCTCTGCTAAGTCGTATCCTTCTTTCTTTTGCTATAGTACTGGTAACTAATCTACAAACAGTACATTCCTTAAAGGCTATCATATGTAGGATTCTGCTTTCAGCAATGTCTGCTTTGAGTTGACACTCTTCTTTTTAAGTCTTGTTCTATGTGTTTGGAAATCCTGATTTAATTGCCATAGAATAATAAATGTGATGCAATACTGAATTAGAGGATACAAATAAACTTTTTTTTTTTTTTTTTAATAAGAATTTTCAATTTGGAAGGCCTAGATACTGGAGGCAAAGCTAGCAAATATCTTTCAGATAGTGGAAATAGTGCAGCAGCATAAAAGTATGGTTTGTCATGGCATAATGCTGTATTTCTCTAGGTCTTGCTTTCTTGACCCTCAGATTAGGAGGACAAGGCACTAATGGCATTGAAATTACCAAATGGGACTGTCTACATTATTGCACTAACTGTGTGTGTATATATATATTATATATATGTATATATATATATAAAATATCTGGAGTGCTGCGTCCAGTTCTGGAGTCTGAAGAACAGGAAGGACATGGAGCTGCTGGAGCAAGTCCAGAGAAGGGCCACAAAGATGGTCAGAAGGCTGGAGCACCTCTGGTATGATGACAGGCTGAGAGAGTTGGGGCTGTTCAGACTGGAGAAGAGAAGGCTCTGAGGAAACCCTATAGTAGCCTTCCAGTATCTGAAGGTGGCCAACAGGAAAACTGGGGAGGGACTTTTTACAAGAGTCTGTAGCAATAGGACAAGAGGTAATGAATTAAAACCAGAAGAGGGGAGATTTTGATTAGATATTATGAAGAAATTCTTCACTATGAGGGTGATGAGACACTGGCACAAGCTGCCCAGAGAAGTGGATGCCCCATCCCTTAAAGTGTTCAAGGGCAGGTTGGATGGGGCTTTGAGCAACCTGGTCTAATGGAAGGTGTCCTTGCCCATGGCAGGGGTTTTGGAACTAGATGAACTTTAAGGTCCTTTCCAGCCCAATCCACTCTATGATTCCTTCATAATTCTATGAAATTTAAGCTAGGTGAGGTCTAGAAATAGTGTATTTTGAGCAATGGCATCTAAATATAGATCACTCCATTAAAAAATAAAAACAAATCCAGAGAAAGAGCTATTCTGAGTTTTCTTTTTTTTCCCTCAGTAGTTTTAAGTTCAAAAACTTAATACCTTTGGCAGAAAAAAAATCCACACTATTACAATAGCAAAAACACTATGTCCTTTATAATGGAACACCTACTCAGGATATCAATGGGTTAGATGAGCCTTTCATAAAAGCATAACAAAAAAGGGAGAACTGTGCTTATCATTTATAGGAACACCTCCCAGATAAATTACAAATACGGGCAGCTATGATACTGCATTCCATTTCAGTCACTTCTACCAAATATATAGGAAAGGATGTTGAGCATGCTTATGATCTGCATTAAATCAGGAAGGTCATCTAAAGACAGATTTAGATCTAAGGAGAACTAGGACTTAGTAAATTCATTTTAATCTGGCCTGTGATACAGTAACAGCTTTATAAAGAATGTAATTTGTGAGACTTCCGAATGCTGCTGAGCAGAAAATAAAGTTTTTTTGTGGTTTCTTTTTCCTGCTGAGAGGAGTGCTCCCCTTCTTTTTATTAGATGTTTTAAAATAAAAAATGTGTTGCAAACCGAAGTATGTAGGAATAGACTGTTTCCATTAAAATTATTAATTTAAAAATTACAATTTCCATATTCTTTCTCCATTCTCTTCTGCCTTTGAAAGAAAAATAAAATCCCACTAGCTCAACATGATTAAGGCAATTCTCCAGGAGGAAAAAGGATTCTTCATGAACTGTGGCCTTGCATTGCTTTTAATATGTAATTGCATGGAGTTGTGACAGGGATGGAGGAGATATGGTGAATTCAGTAAATTTTTACCTTTGCATTGGCCTGTAGCAACATCTGCCATGAAGTGAAAAATCTGGAAATTCTTGTAAACATGTTCAAGTAAACCCAAATTGAAATAAGAACCAAAACACCAAAATGAGCCAAAAGGATTATTTCAGTCATTGATAGGAGGAAAGCTGAGCATCATATTTTTTGAGATTTTACTCAGTCTGTGTGTAATTTTTCCTCTCTGCACCTCACCCCAAGTCCCTCTTTCCAGGATAATTGAAGTACATGAAGGATCAGGCCAGGTAGAAGGCAGACCACTTCTTCACACTGTGCATACAGAATTACTCCTTTGTGTAACTCCTTTGTGTGCAACAAAATTAAACTTCAGGTGATGAGCTGAGATCTCTATTATTGCTCATGGCACTGGAATTGTCCAGATGGAGCTGTGTAGGGGCCAATGCCTTGGTATCAACTCGTTCTTCTTGCTTCAAAATACTTCCAGCATTCCCTTTGCTACCTCTATATTTATGTCCCAGGTATAATTTCTGAGTGAAGTCTGGTACTTAAGCCTCCTACTATAAGAACTGCTCTTCAGTGCATTTGCTTCAGTGTGACATAAGCGTGAACTAAAGAGAATAGGACACTTTTCGAGAATAAGGGCCTTCCCTGAGTATTAAGAACAGGCTTTCTAACCAGCCTCTGTAATTATTCTCTAAGCATGAATAGATTGCCTTATAAAATGGCCAAAATAATGGATATAATGGGTTTTTGTCACATACTATACTGCAAAATCAGTCACGCAAGTAAAACTGAAGTTTTGCATCCAGATCTGTAGGAATTTTGGAGCACAAACTGGATCAAGCTTATTTAATTGGATTTAGGTTTTCTGTTCTTCCTGTTCTTTTGGATTCACACGTGTTCTCATGTATGCCATGAATGTGGTAAAGCAAAGCCAAAAATTAAACTGGTAGTTATTGTGCTATTTCTTTCTGCCAAAATAAAATCTGTTCTGTCATACACATGCAATCACAAGGTGTGACTGCTTTTAGTCTAGGCCATCATTGTAGTAATACCTCTGATAGATAATTCATCCTTGAGGGTATTGAAACTAAGATTTGCCTTAGTAGTCCCTTCTTACACAGCAGTGGATCTATGAACAATAATAATATTACATATTCAGTCTGGCTTCAGTTGTGTTTCCAACTTTGTCTGCAAGCAAACTCATTTACACTTACTTTGTAGAAGTGTCAGTCTTTGCATTTTTCCTGCCTAAGAGCTGTAGATGTCTGCATAACTAAATGCTAATATTCTCTTGTTAGAAATGAAATATCTTCATCAATCTGCTGGCATACTCTGCTGTCACATTTGGCTTGTAATCACACTGATAGCTCTCCTGAGGAAGATCCATCCAGTGAGAAAAAGGGAACATCAGTGCCTCACAGAGTATACTCACATACTCTCTGTTTAAGTCCTAAGTGATAATCAACATGAAGAGAATCAAGTACTGATAAGCCATTACACTAAATCAAGCCCATAGATCTACCCATTACCCAAAACCCTCTGAGGCTACCAGAGGCTTCAACAGGCTCTAGATCATGCCTAAGTAGGCTTTGGTCTCAAAAAAGACTAACATCAGTACAAACTGTACAGTACCAACCAACCAGCCGTTCTCCAGCTAGCTATAGCAATATCCCTGTCAGATGACTGTTGGTGTGCAAGGAGAGGCACATTAGAGCTGTCTGCATCTTGGGCTGATTGAAAGCCATGGCTAAGGTAATTTTCTGAATTTTACTGAAAAGATGTGCTCCTTAAAACCCTTGTTGACTTTACTGTAGCTAGTATGTTTTAATTAGACACCAAATGACTTACTCTTTGCTCCTGTTACATTAATCTGTCAACAATATTTTCACAGCAGTAGCAGCATTAAACTGATTTTATCTTCATGGCAAAGGTGTATAGAAAAAAAAAACCAAATACCAAAGCCACCAAAAAACAGTCCTGCCTTTGCTAAGACTGGATCTACTGATGGGTGAAACTTGATAATCAATAACAACAGAAAACACTGGGTAAGGGAAGCATGACACATATCCCGAGAGGAAAAATAAAATATACCCAGCTTATATGGTTAATCGTCTCTGTAGGCTTGCTCTGCAAATTTAAGGAAGATTAAATTTCAGATATGCTGTTTCTTGTTTTTTCTGGCAACAATAAACTTCAATTTGGAGGAGGTGGGGGAGGGAGAGGCTGAATGGGGAGAAAGAGCCACAGTAAAGTGTCTGCTGTCCATGTAGTTTTGCCAGACTGCTGTCTCAATTGAGAGCTGTGATCAAGATTTATTGGGCTTAAAATATGAAACAGACCTTTCATGTTGGAATTCTAAGTATCTTCTTAAGCAGGAGTGAGTACCACCAAATGCTTAAAGGCAACAACACACTAGAGTCCAAACCCACACAATAGTTTCTTCTCTCTTGTGAACCAGCAGATTGCAGGAATCTTCTTTCGTCTTCCTATTTTTGAACTGGGAAAAGAGTATATTGGATGTTATCATCATCATCTGAAAATCACTTTGGTTTTTTGTATTAGATTTTGGCTCAGATGGTCAAGATTTCTAGTACTTGAACATGTGCAGTGAATGGGCAGGTTTATCACTTAATAAAGAAAACGCTTGAATGCATGCAAGATGTTTGCATCTTGGTAGCACATTTTATTAAGCTCTCAGTTATGTAGTGGCAGCAGCAACAGCTTGGAGAAGATCTAGAGTATTTGTTTAGTGCCATTTTGCCAGCCTCCTGTTCCTCTATTATGCCAACAGATATGTACTACAGTAAAAATAAAGCTATCTGCCAGAGAAATAAAACCAGAGCCAAAGTTTTCTCTGTGGTCCTCAGAGGCTAGACAGCTAAATGCAAAACCTGCCTCCTTTCAATACTTTTCTATCATTATGTTTTAAAAGTACATTTGGAAGAACTCATTTTGTCCTTCAACTTATTTAGGAGGTGCAACAATAGGAATATATTAAAACTGTTAGACTACACAGTATTGCTCATACTGAGATCTGACTAGCCTGCAGGTCTGGTAGCAAAATTTTTTGTGTCAAACCTGTAGATTTGATTATTGTAGATTTTAATTATTGAATGGAGTTCCAACTGGTAATTAGATCGTTGGTTTTTAGTGGCTTACATTAAATGAGTCTTCAGTAGCAGCTCTGTCAATGATAGGTGGAAAAAGCAACCTACTGAGTGCCCATCACACATGTGCTTAAGGGCTTCATTTTCACCAGCTCTCCCAGTGGCACTAGTTAAGAGGGAAAACATGGGAGAGCAAGTACTACAAGCCATAGGAAAAAGAAAGAGTATGAATTTCCATAATTTTCTTTTCACAAATAATGAAAGAGATTGAGATGAGCCGAAAAGTCCCTTTCCCTGCTGCCTGGTAGGTATGTAACATCTCATATACAAGATTCATCACCTTAGTTTAATTTCTTCTATGAAGATGCTGTGTTTCAACTATGCTTGCAGGATTTTTACATCTCTTTTACTTGCCAGGCACTCACTTTTCAGTTCTTCAGTCTAGGAAACCAGACTGTATCCCGTTTGATTAGTCTATGTTAGTTTCCCATAGTAGACTAACATGGATGCAGAATACCACTGGCTTTGTCAAGGGTAATTCTGTTATTAGCTCCTGAAGTAAACAATATTAACATGTCTCCTTGGGTTGAAAAAGACACCAGGAAGATCTGGGTGGTGCTATCCAGACATTTCTAACTTGAGCATGGAGGATGCATGCAGCCCAAGGACAATTTGAAAATCCTGTGCTTCTCTAGTGCATTAGAATTTTGCACCAAGAATGCAGCAAACTGGTGCTCTGTAGTTTGCTCTGCCACTGGAAAAACAATGAGCTGAATTTACATTTGGTTAAAATGGCTTGAGATGTTTTTAGCTGAAGGATAATGATACTTCTGAAGCTGACTAAAATCCTGTGAAGGATACTTTACTCTGAAGTTCACTTGCCACTGCTGCTCCAGAGCCCAGATTTGTTAACATTCCAGGCATGCTGCAGAGCTCATAATTTACTCAGTCTTTTGACTTGGAGTGGGTTGAAGAGTAATGAGGATTGAATGGGTTCATTAAAATAGTTGTTTATTTTAAGCAGTTGTACATCTTTTCTAGTTGGACAGTCTTCATTGGGCAGGTCATTTATGGTTTTGCATTGTGAGCTTTATTCCTTTTCTTTATTTGTGGTTGTTGGCCAGATTTAGAACAAAACCCATTGCCCTTATAAATTGGACAAAACATTCTACTTGCATTCTACAGTTTAGTCTGTTGTAACTGGTATTTGAAGTCATATAATAAAATTTTCTCCAAAATAACTGTACTGTTTTATTTATACTCTATATTCTACCTCTCTCGGGCTACAAAAGACATTACTTAATAATTAGCAAACTTGATGTGAAAAAAGAGACCATGAAAATCCAAAGCCCCTAATTATTCTGTGAATGCTATAAGAATGGAGAAATATGAGTTTTGCCTGCATAATAAGCACTGTAGATATGCTACATTATTCATGTACTATCACTGGAGGAAGACTAAAGGTTTGCTGCAAAGTAAATAAGTAAATTGCAAGGCAAAGAAAAAAAAATGTTAAAAAAGCTCCACATGTGTTTGTTTTATTCTCAAATTTGATATGCACAACAGAAGAGCTGGTCGTCCAATTATTTGTCCCAAATCTTAGGTCTGGAGTAAGGAACGTGCTTTGAAATCATTGCATTCCCCTATGCAATGACCCTGATCCACTTTTCATTTCTTGTATAATGTCTGCTGTGTGGCACTATAGCTCCACAGTGGCTTGGCATTTGCATTGGCAGCAGAAGGATTCCTGGATATAGGAAGAATGACAATAGCCAGTGTGGGAAGGAATGGGTGATAGTCAAGACACTAAACAGATGTAAAATATCTTGTCATTCTTCTTAACGGCTGTCAATCACAGGCTCTTACTAAACAAGACACCCCTGAGGGTGAGCGATAGCTGGTCTTGTGATCTTCACAGAAGCTGCCCAGCAGGAAGCATGGTGGGACAGCTTACCTGGGAAACCCAGGCTTCTGCAACCTATATCTTTTACACAAGTCTAAAAACAAACAAGCATGGGAAGTGAGATCTCATTTTCCTGGGCAGGCCACTTGGCACGAATGGTCTCACTGGAGAACTAGACAATTAAATTAGCATCCAATTTGTATCAATTCCCATTAGGGTCAGATCAACCCATGTTATCCTATTAGCTTGCAGCAGTTAGAGAAACACACAGATGTGTCTGTGTTCTGAAGACCAAAACAAAGCCTTGTTATGCTTTTCTTCCCCCCTTTTCACTCCAATAGGATTACAATGGTCCCTGTTGTCTGTCTTTGTCTCAGTACCCCTTGATTGACAATACCCTGGGAGATGTCACCGTCCCTGCTCCATGCATTGTAATAGCCTAGGGTACCAAGGGTGCTTTAGGACCTTCCTCCTCTCTTCTTTTTCAGGTGTTTCGAATGTCTGTCACTGCACCACAATGACAACCTCTTGTTGAGCTTACATGTCTGATGCTCTGTCAGTGTCTGAGGGACTTGCAAGAGAAAACTTTAGGTAGTGACATGAATAGAGGGCAAAGAAATAGGGCAACTTTATTATGGACTGTCATCAGAAAGTAGCATGTGTGGAATGTCAATTTAATAATAGAATTGACAGCTTTTCTCTGGTTTCCGCAATGCCACAAGTGTTCCTTTGACAGTTTAAAAAATAGGCCCTTTGTAGCAGTCAGTGAGTGGCACTACATAAATTTGTGAATGCCCTGCATAACTGAGATTCCCCCAAATGCCACTGTCTAAAGACCAGTCCCAAGAATCCTTCTGCATTGACTAAGGGCAGTGGTGTATGGAGACCTGGTGAACCTAAGCAACGTAAAATATGGTGTACAGTACCTGGAAGAATGCAGAATGCATAAAAAGATGCTGAGTTACAATTCTGTTAGGAGGAAGTTTCTCCATCAAGGGGAATTCATGTGTCATGGTGGAAGTTCCTACATAAATTTTCAGATTTCCAATTAAAATAATTTTTCCATTTTTCATTCAACAAGCATTCACAGAAAGCTTCCACTTATTCACCAAAGAAAAATGTTAGCATTTGGTGAAAAACTAGAGGTCTGTACCTTTTACAGTTTCCAACAAAAATGTGAAAGAAATGAAAACCCAGAAATGTCTGTCATTTTCCCTGACTTCTTTTTATCTGGTGAGGAAATTCTAGTGTTTCTGTTTTTGTGATCATGAGTACAGGCGTTACAGAAAACAAGGCACATAGCCTGACCTATAATATTGCTCCTCTACAAGCTGCAAACACAATAATAAATTAGAGGTCTATCTATTCTTTTAATGTGATATTTTCAGTGTTGAATTTGACATGAATTACCTTAACAGAAGGCCAGGCATATTTCCTAATCTGTTTGCAATTCTAAACCCATAAACTTCAAGATTTGTTAAAATTACAAATCTAAAATTACAAATAAATACTACATCCTTGTTTAGGTGTCAACAGAGTAATTTTTCTTCCTCTTCTGAGGAGCAGAATCATTCTAGTAAAGAAAAGATGACTGAGTAGCATGGAAAATAGAGTAAAATAGAAACTGTAATGTCTGTATTTTGGAAAGAGTTTTTTACTCCTTTTTCAATCAATCATATCTTAGATCATTAATTTTAGCATTGGACTTTTCTACCAGGGCAAAATAAAACAACAAAAAAACCCCACCTAACCACTAAGGATTTTCAAATGGAAGCAGGAAGCATCACAACCATTACATATACAGAGACAGAGCTTGGTAGAAAGACAACAAAACTACAAAGCATCATTTTATGGCAATGAACCAGTAGTTACACTACTAGAGCAGTCAATTTTTCCTAAAGGGTATATAAATGATGATGGTGACAGAAACTTACAGTGCACTAGAAGTAGACACCAACACAGATGATTAACATAACATAATTTACCTTTCTCTGTGAGCATGGGCCTTTAAATAAATTTTGTTTTATAAGTTAGGACAGCTTACATATCTTGAAATCTAAGTAGAGTGCCATCCAAATACTAGCTTTTATTAATTTTTCCATAACAGTTTTCTAATACATGTAGACAAACATATGGTAAACATATAATTAGATGAAAAAGAAAAACATGTTTCCTTGCCATTTGTTGGTTTAGTAAAATTCCTAGACGCAATTGATAGTCATTAGTTGAAATTGAAAAGAACCAAAGTCAAGGAAAATGCATCAAGGTTGAGATCTCTTATACCTCCATATGACAAAGCTAAGCAAGTAATCTTTGTTTATTCCGTGTGACTTGTTCAGAAAAAAAAAAAGAAACAATAATTGAGTTTGAAATTTTTTTTTTCTTAATGAAAATTCTTTTGTTGGCAAGGCCTGTAAAACAACTTTAGTTTTCCTGCTGTTGCTATTTCATGGGGGAAAACAACTACTCACTATGAGATAGTCCTATTTCTCAAATGACAGACCTACGTACTCTGTCATACTATTTAATAACTTCTTAAATTTTGTATTGAGTAGCATTTGGATGTAAGACAGAAAAATAACTGTTTAAGGATTTCTTCACTCTTCTGAAAGGAAGGAATCTTTCAAAGCCCCTGTGGTGTCACAAGTTTCTAATAGGTGCAGTCTCCCTTCCTACTTGTATCAAGGTTTCATGCATTATGAAGGAGAAGTCATCCATTACCTGGTTCTCAGAGGTTAACATGAATGTTCTTCTTTCTCTGATTCTTTCATTTATTATATTTCAGAGTTAGAACATTAGTACTCTTGTCAAATGTAAACTACATCATTTGTTTCCCTTTTAAACATTCAGTATCTTTGAAGTCAAAGCTCAAGTAAGACAAGCTTAGCTCAGAAAAGGCATAGCATTACACTGCCGTCACTACTAGGAGCTGAACCATGGCCAGTTTAGGCAGTATTATATCATTGGAATTAAACTGGTTTCCTGTCCCCTTGAGAGAAAGTCTTTAAAAAGAGAGGAAGAAAACAATATTCTTCTTGTTTGACTTTTCAAATTTATGGCACTGTGCAGTCCCCCTGTCACTTGCATTATGCAAAGAAGTATGTTTCTTTGTTTGGGCATACAGGGCTTCTAATTGGATATTTTCTCTAGTGCAGTCTTTATGGGCTGCATTACATGAGGTAGTTGTGCTGTCTTTAACGAGTAACCCACCCCCACAGTAGCTGCAGCAGATTGTTCTGTTGCTGGAGATAAAAAACTCCCTCAGAACAAATTTTGTTCTTCAAAGACTGCAGTCAGGGTGGAGGAGCACAGTATTAGACCCCTCAAGGCTATGCCCAAAGAAAAAAGAACACCACCAGGAACCGAGAGGCCTTGACAGGCTTCTTCCTGGGCCATAACAGTTGGTACAGAGTGTGCTTTTAAGTCCAACCTGCACATACATGCACAATCCAAACTGAAAAGTTTGGATCAAAATGCCTTCTACTGTCTTGGGTGGATACAAATGCTCTACATATGCCTTTGTTTTGTTGTTTTGGTTTTTGTTTGTTTGTTTGTTTTCCTTTCTTTCTGTTTGCTTCTTCTGAGTCTAAAAAGATAGAGAAAGCATGAATTAACTTTTGGATCTGATCATGTTTGGGGGACTGACAACACAAAGAAAAACAGATAGTCCAGCCCTTACTCATGCCTCTGTGGTCACAAACAAAAATGGCTCAACAAACAACTAAGAACACATTTCTGAGAGTTTTAGTCTGCTTCCTGTGTATAAATAGAAGAAAAAGAAGACCTTATAAAAATGTTGCTCACAAAATATTTCGTCCATATCTAGCTTGGAGACAAGGTTTCAGTCAGCTTGACCTCACAGTTAAATAAGACTGGTGTTCTCAAACTGACACCTAATTAGTATTTCCCCACCTTGCCATTATACTGTCTGCACTTTGGCATGATCTGCAATTTCTCCTCAAGAGACCCCAAGTTGTGCAATGCTGAGGCAAATGTGGGTCGGGAGAGGAACCTCAGCTAAGGGACAGCATCCACACTCAGCCACTGTCATCAGTCTGTTACTTTCACCATTAAACTGAAAAATAACTAATGAAGCCTAGAGGCTGGGTTTAGCTTCAGTGAATCAGAACACAGTATGGAATATTTGTGGTGCCTTGTGGAGGCTGAACTCCAAACGAACTGTGAAAAACTTCCAGGGTATAGCCGTTCCCTCACTGCTCATTTGCTCTGTGACTAAAAGTTTGCTGGACTCCTAACAACTGCTAATTGGTAGTGATAGTACAAGCATAGTAGAGAGACAATGCATTTGTACAGCTTTGCATAAATGCCAGTAAAGGCACTATGGAGTAAAGTGCAGAACATTCCAACTCACGGAATTAAATTTCCTCATTTTATCTATGAGATGAAAGCAAGCTTTTCAGAGTAAAGGTAGTCTTTATATCCATATTCTTTAAGGCCTTTTAAAATTATTAATTTATTTTAACATTATCACTGTACTTTAAAGTCCTCAGGGTGCAGTCAGATCTTTTGCTAAAGAGTAAAAATTCTTTTTGAAATGTTGGAAAGTCTTATGTGGTCAAAATGTTAGCAGTTGACACTTCATGGCAGAAATTTCATATATTGAATGAAATAAAAAAAATAATAAAATGAATCTATTTCAAATAGAGGATTTTCTGTAACCTAGCATTTAGAACATGTATAGTATATACTTCAGGGACAGGGTGAAGTGATGATGATTTCAAACAATTGGACATAGGAGAAAGGCTCACCTAAAGCAGCACAATAAGCAAAATAGTCCACAAAAGGATGGCAATTCTAGCCACTGACTAGTAAAAAAGGTTCTGTCCCTGATTCATTCAGTCTTAGTCCTTGCTTCCCAACAATGAGACCTAGGAATCACTCCCGTTGGCTGGAGTCAGTCACCAATTTATCTTGAACAGGAAAAAAATAGTGTTCTTCCCTTTTACCTTCAGGAAAACTTTTACTGTCTTATCCTCTATTCCCTTTGCCATGAGGGGAGTGAGGCCTTCTTTACCTTCTAGTCCAATCTGAATTCAGTTTTCCCTAGCCTTGCAAAATATACCCTTCCTGTGCAGATTCTGCCACTACATCCCTCACATCCTTCTCTGCTTCTCTACTTAATCTTTACACTTTCCAACAATATACAATCATATAATTATTTAGGTTGAAAAAGACCATTAAGATCATCAAGTCAAACTGTTAACCTAACACCACCTAGTCCACCATTAAACCATGTCTCTAAGCACCACATCTGTCTACATGTCTTTTAAATTCCTCCAGGCATGTTGACTCAACCACCTCCCAGGGCAGCCTGTTCCAGTGCCTGACAACACTTCTGGTGAAGAATTTTTTCCTATTATCCAACCTAAAGCTTCCCTAGCACAACTTGAGCCCATTTTCTCTTGTTCTATCTCTTGTTACTAGGGATAAGGGACCAACCCCCACCTCATTACAACCCCCTTTCAGGTAGTTGTAGAGAGTGACAAGGTCTCCCTTCAGCCTCCTTTTCTCCAGGCTAAACCACCCCAGTTCTCTTGGCTGCTTCTCAATAGGACTTGTACTCTAGACCCTTCAAAAACTTTGTTGCCCTTCTTTGGACACACTCCAGCACCTCAATGTCCTTTATATAGTGAGGGGCCCCCAAACTGAACACAGTACTAGAGGTGCAGCCTCATCAGTGACTAGCACATGGGGACGATAACTTCTCTAGTTCTGCTGTCCACACCATTTCTGATACAGGTGAAGATGCTGTTGGCCTTCTTGGTCGTCTGGTTACACTGCTGGCTCATATGCAACTGGCTATAGATTGCCACCTCCAGGTCCCTGTCTACCAAGAAAAAAGATCAGGTCTGATAGTCACAGATCAGCTCCTACAATTTCTAGTAGACACAATATTGAGACAGCTGATTAAAGGTCCAGCATGCCTACCAGGTCACTAAACCTTATTGGGCTGACTTGTCATACAAGGTCTGTGAGAGAGGAACAGGCTGGGGTCAGCCAACACTATGGTCACACCAGTGAATGGCTTGGGTAAGGGGGATCAGCTCTTACAGAGAAGCTTCTCAAACTCATAAACACTAATCAGTCTGGTTTTCCCACTCAATTTCTCTGTAATCCCTCAGGCTAGAGTATTAGAGCATTTGCAAGTCCAGGATTCTGTTGGCAGCTAGTAATCACCATGTGCGGGGCTCCTACTGTCATCAAAATCACTGCTCAGCCTATCACTGACACTGGCATGTATTGGGTTATTTCTGTCTGGTTTGCTGCAGTTTTTGCAGAGCTCTTGGCTATTTTGTCCCTCTGCAACTGGTACCGCAGGTACTAGAGCACACTGGGGGCACTTCCAGATGCAATGGACTAGGGAGTCTCACTCAACACAAAGAAGGCCAGGGCTTGGTGCAGCCCTGGCCCCAGACATGTTGCAAAGCCCTGTGCTTCCTCCCCAAGTCCCTCCTTCACCAGGAGCAGCTGGTGAGCAGATCACGGATGAGAACAATCAGTGTAACATATGAGGTTACAGAGCAGGAGAGTGTCTGCTTTGCTGCACCGCAAATGCTAAAATACCAGGATGACTTTTGTGGGGAGGAGGGAGGATATACTTAAGGTGGTGCTAGGTGAGGAGGTCTCCAGCACAATGCATATGGTTTGATACAGATTTTCCTAGCACCAAATTCTTTAGTCAGAGGTGCTCATCTTCTCTGAAAATTTACAAAAACCTGGAGCAGCACTTCATGTGCAAGCGTTTCCCTTATCATGATCAGTGACTAGCACATGGGGACGATAACTTCTCTAGTTCTGCTGTCCACACCATTTCTGATACAGGTGAAGATGCTGTTGGCCTTCTTGGTCGTCTGGTTACACTGCTGGCTCATATGCAACTGGCTATAGATTGCCACCTCCAGGTCCCTGTCTACCAAGAAAAAAGATCAGGTCTGATAGTCACAGATCAGCTCCTACAATTTCTAGTAGACACAATATTGAGACAGCTGATTAAAGGTCCAGCATGCCTACCAGGTCACTAAACCTTATTGGGCTGACTTGTCATACAAGGTCTGTGAGAGAGGAACAGGCTGGGGTCAGCCAACACTATGGTCACACCAGTGAATGGCTTGGGTAAGGGGGATCAGCTCTTACAGAGAAGCTTCTCAAACTCATAAACACTAATCAGTCTGGTTTTCCCACTCAATTTCTCTGTAATCCCTCAGGCTAGAGTATTAGAGCATTTGCAAGTCCAGGATTCTGTTGGCAGCTAGTAATCACCATGTGCGGGGCTCCTACTGTCATCAAAATCACTGCTCAGCCTATCACTGACACTGGCATGTATTGGGTTATTTCTGTCTGGTTTGCTGCAGTTTTTGCAGAGCTCTTGGCTATTTTGTCCCTCTGCAACTGGTACCGCAGGTACTAGAGCACACTGGGGGCACTTCCAGATGCAATGGACTAGGGAGTCTCACTCAACACAAAGAAGGCCAGGGCTTGGTGCAGCCCTGGCCCCAGACATGTTGCAAAGCCCTGTGCTTCCTCCCCAAGTCCCTCCTTCACCAGGAGCAGCTGGTGAGCAGATCACGGATGAGAACAATCAGTGTAACATATGAGGTTACAGAGCAGGAGAGTGTCTGCTTTGCTGCACCGCAAATGCTAAAATACCAGGATGACTTTTGTGGGGAGGAGGGAGGATATACTTAAGGTGGTGCTAGGTGAGGAGGTCTCCAGCACAATGCATATGGTTTGATACAGATTTTCCTAGCACCAAATTCTTTAGTCAGAGGTGCTCATCTTCTCTGAAAATTTACAAAAACCTGGAGCAGCACTTCATGTGCAAGCGTTTCCCTTATCATGAATGTTAACTCTTCTGGATCTTCCTAGCAAAACTGCATAGAATACCAACTATGACACAACAGAGTATTTTACCAAATAAATGAGTTTCCATTTTAAGACACTTATGTACAAACTCTCTGTCTGCAGAATGAGACATATTATCCACTGCAGTAAACAGGTTTACCTGCTGCTTATATAAAGCTCTTGTATTTGTAATGAGTACCTTGTAACCCTTGACAACTTTACCCTTGGTACATTCTCACAAAGTAATGAATGCTGTCATCCTTATGTTGACAGGGAGTGATATGAGGCTTAAAGAGTCAGAATGGGATATCAAAGTTGGTCAACTGGTACCTTGCATTTGCCAAAAGGTCACCTCCCTACTTCTCTTGGGCTGACACTGCCATTCATCTGCCACTCTGATGAGTGTGGGTGGTTCTCCTCTCTAAAGAGACAGAAACCTATTATTCTTGCTTGCTGATTAATTTTCTGGCAATGTAGAGAGTTCAAAAAATAGCCAGGATGAGGGCAAGAGTGGTGGTGGCAACCTAAAGCAAATCATATTTATTAGGTGGGTCTTTTTCTATTACAAAAGAAAGTTCTTGATAAGAAGTAGCTATTTTCTGAAGTTGACCTTTTCTTAGTAATACTGGCATTGGTTGAAAAGCAAAAAGGAATCATCCATGTTGTAAAACTTCAGCTGAAGTGCCTTAGCTCAGGTTACAACAGGACACCAGCTGTTTAATAGGCTGGATTTTAGACTGAATTCAAGTCTTCGTCAGCGAATATGGCACTGTACCTATGGAATCACACTTTTGTTCTGCTTTGTTGTCCTGAATTCCATAAAAGGAGATTACAGGAAGAAAGGATTTTCTTGACTTGATTATAATGCCGTTAAATACACATGCTCGCAAACATGCTCTGTTTCTTCTACAGTAATGACTCATCAAGCATTACAGTAGAAAATAGTTATGTATCACATAGAGCTGCTATGGAAAGCAGGAAAGAATGTGGTTGTGCAAATAAAGTCTGGGTATTAAAGCACTTGAGATGGAGAGTTAAGTTAAAGTTACAAATAAAACATTAATTTATCCATTTCCTGACTATAATTCTTTGACAATCCAAGAAGGTGGTTGCATTAACCATAGAGTGGGTGGGTTTTTCCCATATAAAATAAGATGTAACAAGTTGTTCCTAACTTCAGATATAACTTCATTCATTAACTTCAGTTTTGGCTTTCCCTGGGGTATGATCTACTAAATAGATCACATTTTAATCTAATAAAATGTTCTTTACATTTAAAAAATGGATCATTACTAATAATAAAAGTTATGGCTTTGTGTCCAGTTTAAAGCTATTTTTCCAGATTTTCACATTTGGTTGAGATGTCTGTGTTTTTGAAAGGAGGGAGTGTGGTTTGAGTCCAGCTGTTTGAAAATAAACACCCTCAGATGTTGTTTTTAGTAACTGATAATCAGATATTTCTACTATAAGAAAAGCTTCTTTCTTACTAAAAGAAAATGCTGTCTGAAGTAGAATTTTTCTGAGCAATATTGCCATTGTTAAAAATCAGAACAAAAATATTGAAGTGATTTTAAATGAATCTCACATTTACCTAAAGAAAAACTTCAGCTCAACCATCTGCAGGAAAAGACCATTATAATTCAAGTTTCTATAAACATGCTGTGATGACAGGATTTTTAATACTGCACCTGAAGGAAAAAGATAGAGTACAAATGTAATGCACCTGCTGGCTTGGGTGTTTATATGATCAGCTAAGCAGGAGCTCTTAATACTTCCCAGCAGATCTCTGCCAGTGGGCCTGCTATAAATCCCTCCACAGCCAGACAAGTTGGCCTTTATTTTTTCATATTGCTCTGGGCATCTCACATGACATTCCCAAATAAGGAATTGTACTACAAGCCTGCTCTGATTGCTAGTAATGACTTAACTGCAGAGGAATTATAACAGTATGAATAACAGTGGTTTGCACTGTGAATGCCTAAGCTACTCCAAAAATGCCAGAGGAACCAATATAATGTGCTTCTCACACATAGCTTTGAAATGGAAGAGAAAGTCAGGACACTTTACAACTGCTGCTAATCTGTAAACACTGATTGTTCATTCAACAGCAGGAAGCAGAAACAAATGGAAAGCAAATAATAGTATTAGCTGTTACTGGATATTATGGAAGCAAAATTATGCAAACCATTAAATTAAAAATATAAGAAGGGAAATAAAATTCCCCCTTGTTTAAGAAGGGTAGTTTGAATTAGTATTTTGTCAGCAAAAAGTTTCTCTGTGTGTGCAAATCTTATTAAACAACATTAGATATCTGACTCTTGGCTAGAAATAAACCAACACTGTTTGTATAAGAATTAGGCTGCAAACTCCTTGGGGACAGAATCTTCTTAATTGTTTTTCCTTACAGCTTGTTTAAACTTGCCTGTAAGTTGGGCTGTACTTGTAAACTGCTGATAGAGAGTAGATGTAGAACATCTATTTAATAGGTATCTAATAAAACACACCAATAAAAATACTAGGGGTTTGAAATATTTCAAAAGGCAACAATCAGATTAAAATATATATATATATATAAGATTTATGTATCTTCAGCAAGTCTATGTGGTTACACATTGTGCAGGGGAGGGTGCTCACAAATGGCCACTGACTCTCAGTGTTTGCTACTAGTAAAAGCTGCCAATTGCTAATGTATATATAGAGATGTGAGGAGGGGAATGTAAGACCAAAAAAGCAAGTTGCAAATCAAGCATGGGGAAATAAGGAAAGCCTGGGCTTAAGCTCAGCAATTCGCAACCAATTCCAGCCTCTCTCCAAGCATGATTTAAGCAAATTCTTTGGACGGATTTCACTTTTCAGTTGCCACTGTGCTGCCAATGACTGAAGTAGTTTTCCTAGGTGTGGCCGGTGCTGCCTGGCAGCACTGGGAGAATGAGAAGCCGGTGCCTAGAAAGTCTGTTTAATATTATGGACTGAGAGGAGAGAGTGAGGTTGTTAGAAAGACACTGTGTAGGAGTCTAAGGGAGTTTAGAGCATGTTATGGTAGAACTTACTCTAAGCTGCTGTCTGGGAGGGAATTGTGATGGGCTTCAATAGGTTGTGCCTTAAAAACAGAACCCTGAAGGTTGAATTTTACCTTTTTGGCAGGGGGCCTTTTGCAGAGTACTGCAGATATTTCTCTGCAGGAGAGTGGAGGGGTGCATCACCCAAACCAGTGAGCTGGTGTGTTTGGGTGAACAGCACTGGGCTTGGGAAACAAGTCTGTCCATCGCAAGGCTGATGCATTCACAGGAAAGCTTCAGTGGTGCTTCTTCTGTGGATAATTTAGGAAGGTTTGAGACCCTGAACTGCCCAGGTGGGATGGTGCCTACCGTGACACTACGGAGCACCTTCAGGGCAGACCCTTGTCACAGACAGCTTTGGTATTTGGAGCTACAGTGAGAGACCAAAAGAATTCCTCCTTCCACACTATAAAAACCTGCATTCCTTCCTCTGGGCAAAGCATGCTAGATTTCTCCTTGTCTGAATTCCCTGTCTTAGTTGTGCAATTTGCCAGAAAGTCTGTCTCCCTAGAAAAGAACAGTTACCAGTAATTGTTTTGCCTGAGATTCACTCTTTTGAGTTGTCAACCAAAGCTGCTTCCTGGCAGCTGCCAAGGTTGCCATAGTTCTAAACAAAATTTAAATGTTACTCAGTGAGGCATCTGCATCAAAGAGAGAAGTGATGGAAATATCAGTCAACAAAACTTGTGATGTACTGCCTAGGACAAGCTGTGTCTCAGTACTTTGCCCCATTGCAAGAATGGTGCTTGCAAAGAGGATGAAGCTATGAGAGCTGGCTGTGGATTTATAATTCCTTATAAGGAAGAATTCCGTTTTTCAGATTTAGTTTTCCTCAAGATAAAGTATGCTGTGGGTTAGAATCACTGTTTAATCATCTATTTGGCTACCTGGACAGAAACATAAGGGAATGAAGATCAGTGCATCATAATTTATGCAGCAGACTTCAAAAAATAATTTATTTTGAGATCTTACCCACTCCATTAAAACAAAGTTTACTGTTATGAGAAAAGAAACACAACAAACTTGCAAATCCAGGACACTGTATTCTCTGGGGTGACAGTGTGCCCCAGTGCTCAGTGCTCATTTGGACTGTAACACTAGGAAAATACTGTAAGAGCCAGATGTGCTGGTTTATCTTCTGATCTTGAATAGAACAGAACTCCTTTGTCCTTCAGGGTGCTTGTCTGAGTTAGAAGGAATGTACATTCTTGCTCTCTACCTTTGGTTTCACAGAATCCCACAAAATCACTTAGGTTGGAAAAGACCTTTAAGATCATCAAGTCCAACCATTAACCCTACTCTACCAAGTCCAGCACTAAGCCATATCCCTAAACAGGATCTAGACAACTATTAAACACATCCAGGGATGGTGACTCAACCACCTCCCTGGGCAGCATGCTTTACAACCCTTTCAGTGAAAAAGTTCTTCTTAATGTCTAGTCTAAACCTCCCTTGCTGCAGCTTGAGGCCATTTCCTCTTGTTCTATTACCAGTTACTTGTGAGAAGAGACCAGTGCCTACCTCTTTACAACATCCTTACAGGTCGTTGCAGAGGGTGATGAGGTGTCCCCTCAGCATCCTTTTCTTCTGATTAAATGCCTCAGTTCCCTCAGCTGCTTCTCATAAGACTTGTTCTCAAGGCCCGTTACCAGCTTTGCTGCCCTTCTTTGGACATGCTCCAGCACCTTGATGTTTTTCTTGTAGTGAGATGCCCAAAACTGGACACAGTATTCAAGGTGTGGCCTCCCCAATGCTGAGTACAGGGGGACAATCACCTCCCTGGTCCTGCTGGCCACACTATTTCTAATACAGGCCAGCATGCTATTCACTTTCTTGGCCACCTGGGCACACTGCTGGCTCATATTCAGCCACTTATCAATCAGAACCCCCTGGTCCCTTTCTGTTGGGTGTCTTTCCAGACACTCTGCCCCAAGCTTGCAGCATTGCATGGGTTTGTTTGGGAAGAGATGGCCTTTTCCTGCTATTCCAGTGTTTTTGAAGCAACATTTGAGGCACTGCTCACACGGCTCTTGTGAACTAAGAGATGAAAGACAGAGTTTGGGAAATGGAATAACTGCAAAAAATGGTTGCTAAAATTACAGTTCTCAGAAAACTTCATTGACACTGCCTATGAAGATTTCCAAAAAGCCTATGGCAAATGGAGATTATATTGCTAACCTTTCTGTGTAATCTCCAGAATTAACCATGAGAAAACTCTTGCTCACAGGTGACAGATTGGAGTCTCATGAGTATGAGGAGGTATCCTGTTTTATGTGGCTTTTTACATGCATGTATTTACATATATAGCTATATAAGTAAATCTTGATTTTATTGTGGGACCTCTCTAAACTGACTTTTGTCCATTTAGGTATATCAGGTCCTATTTAACTGAAACTGCTTTTGGTAGCTATGTTCAAATACAGTATGGAAATATCTCTGCCTGTGATATCGTGCATGTGTCATTAAACCAGTAACCTTTGTGTAAGTATTTTGTAACAGGATTCTCTGATGTATGGAAACTCCAAATATATCAGCTTGGGCCTTGACTTCAGAAATTACTGCTACCTGGGATGTAGGTTTTTTAAAAATTCCAAATGAACTGCCAAGAATTTTTTTTAAGTGTGCCATGATTTGGTAAAATATTTAGTAATGTGATAATTTTTCTTGTAAGTAAAGAATAATGGCTGAAACAGAGGAAATATTTTCAACTTTAAAAAGTAATTTAGAAAAGAGAAGCAGAGGTTGTATTCAAATTAAAAATTAGGGTTTTTTTAACCACAGAGGAAGATCAACTGGTGCTCCTATTCTGTGGTAATCCAGTTTCTAATGGCTCACAAGCAAAGCATTTTTGTAGTACTTGTACTCTAGAAAAAATGCCAAGTGACATAGTATAGGTTGACTTTTGATACAACTGGTCGTAATCAGGAGAAAGATAGGCTGACCTCACCTCTGACTCCTATCCAGGATTCTCCTAGAGCATTTCATGGCTACATTTCTGAGATTTTTGTGAGGCAGACTTGGTGGGTTTAGCCATCTGCTTAACACTTTGGATTAAGGGATTCTAGGCACCTATGATAAAGGCACAAACAGAGGTTAATTTACAGAGATGTGGGCAAGAGAAGCCAGAACTCCTGGTGAAGTCAAGGAAGGCAGTTCTTGTGCTTACTAGCTGTGTTCTGTCACATAGCAGAGCAGGGTGCCTCCCTGGTGTGCCCTCAAATGTCAGCAGTGAGTGACCCTAGTAGTATCCTGGGCATGGCTCTTGGCTTCCTGTTGACTTGTCTGTGTCTAACTTTGAGATGAACTCAGATCACTTAGGGTCTTGACCAGGTGGGTTGTGAATATCCTCAGTGTTAGAAATGGCTTCATATCTCTAGGCAACCTGTTCCTGTGTTTAATCAGCCTTGCTGACTTCACCAAGTGTTTAGGTCTGTATGGGCAGAACACAAAGAAAACACAAAGATGGAGGTGTGAGGGGGTGGGTGTTGTTAGTCCATTTGCTTTTTTAAAAAAGTCAGGTTCACTACTTATTTTTTGGATGACTTCTTCATTCTGACATTTTAGTTATGCAGCCTCCCAAATATGAAGTTACTAACAATTGACCTTGTACCTCACAAATATATTTTACTTCAGTCCTGGCTTGACTCTCTCTTCTGCTGGGTCCTATCATTTGAATCATGTGAAGATAACTCAGAATTTTGGAATAGAGGTCAGACCCTATATTGAATGTGATGATGTGTAGTTGAATGTTTGGATAAATAGGTAAGCCTTCCAACATACAGTTCCTACGGTCCAAGACAGCTCCATTGTGACTTCGCAGGCTATCGAGATAATGTTATGTACATACTTTTGGTCATATCCAGTTATATAAAAAACCTGAATTTAAAAGAAGTATAATCGTACTATCCTGTCAGTTTCTTTCTGTACATAACTGTCACTAATGTGATAAGCATTTCTGTCCATCTCTGGAATTTCACTGATTGTTTTCTTTTAGCAATGGGAATTGTGTGGACTGCAGTCACAGACAATTCGCATTTGATTTTTCCAGTGTGCATTCTTCAGAGTCCCAGGGCAATAGTGGGATGCAAAGTCTTGTTAGATTATTGGCTTTATTATCCAGCACATGATTCACAGTAAAATGCTGTAATGACCTCTTGCACCAGCAACTAATTCCTTTAAAAGATGAAAGTTGTTTCTTCTCCTGGCACAGATATCAGAATCTGCCTTCAAAGAATGATATGGCATTAATAGTACAAGCTGCCCAACACTTCTAAAGGAGTAAAAACAGCAAGACCATTTTTTTTTTCCAAGTGTATACACAAGCCAGCTGTATTTTTTTTTTTTATCCTGTGCTTCAGAGGCAGAACAGTTTCCTCCTGCTACTCAGGCACGGCACATGTTAGCAATAAGTGAATCATATTTAAGATGGAGAAGAAAAACAACTCTGACCAGAAGACCCAACTTCCAGACCAAAAATAACCTATAAACTTGTATTCATTCAGACAACCTTTCATGACTATACTGGCTGCTATTAGTACAAAAAAGCATAGGTTCTTATTTCAGTCTGGAGTGTGTACCCCAAATGATCATCTACATAAAGAGGTCCAGTTTTTGATGCCGTAAGGATTCATGTAATGTATGTCTTTTCTGAACTATACTACTAAGTCTTCTCCTCCTGTCTGCTTTTTATAACTATCTGCTGCAGAACCTGCTTTTGTTTCTGTTTGACATTTTTCAAATTTCTGGTCAAAATTTGATGACCATCTACCTAAGTTCAATGGGTGGTGTTGTCCCTTAGCTTAACAAGTCTTCTACTTCATCAGGATACAACAATTTTATCTTAGTAGGCCTAGTGAATCACTCTCTTCTACAGATTTTCTGATTGTCATACTAGTGGCCTGAGTGATTTAGAGCTGTGTTTTGTTTTGGATTAAATTACTTACGGGTCAAGTGCCTTGTATCTTCAGTGAATTGCTTACAAGTGTTTTGTACTTTGCAATTTCCTTGGAAAATTTAGCCTGATATATCACATTTTTGCTTTTAAATCACTGGTGGATTCACTATTCTGTAAGGCAACTGCATCTTCTTTCTTCTCAGTCTATTTTGATTCATGGGTTTTCATCCACACCATTGATTGAGTATATTGTTGCATTTTTATGCCACAGCTTTAATTAAATATTTACCACCCATGTTTTTGGCATTTAATTCATAACTTTTCTCTATGCCAGTAGTTTCCCTGTCAGTTAATGCCATTCTCATTTTTCCCCTTTCTAGTTCTTCACCTGCTTTACAATTTTTCTGCAAGTTATTATCCTTTTATGATTTTTTTTCCAGTGTATGCCTATTTAAACATTTGTTATTTCTATTAATTTGTTTCAGAAATTCTTACTCAACATCTAGCAATGCTTGTGCTGTTCCCACGCTCGATGACCAACAACATGAAGCTCTCTCTAGTGATTAGTCCCTTTGCCAATCTTTCTGACTATGTCCTTATTTCAACTATCTTACCTCCAGAAAGAGAAAAGGATTATGTTTGATCTGCTACTATCTTCATATGAGGATGTGGCAACATCACTGATGCCCCCGATCTCAGTGTGTACTATCTCTGCCTTGGTTAAATTCCAATTCAGATGTTTGATTTTTCAGTCCAGGTGAATTCCCTGACTTTCTTGATTTGTCTTTTTGAAATAATAATCTAGATTTGCAGATCTCTCATGTTACAATATTGTGGTAGCCCTGTTCAGGATCATTTTTATAATCAGTTTTTCTCTGAGGTCCATGCTATCTTTAAAAATTATGTCTAAGATAATGCTATCTTAACCTTAACCATTGTTGTCTGAGTGAATGTTGAAAGATAACTTACTGTTACATTCCAGCGCTTCTACACATTTCATTACTTTTATTCAGTCTCTGTTCTACATAGAGGAAGCTAATGTCTTTTAATAATCAAATTTTAATCATCATCTCTGAAGTTCGTATTTAGTTATGGGGAAAGTTTGTAACAGACCCTTACCTAGATTGTTTTATGTGTCTAATGCGTTTCTGACCTAGCTTAAAGAATCCATAATTTTCTAATTCCTTAGTCCCAGAATGCCTCAGTATGACAAGATAACACTGCTAAAACCCTTCTGTATCTGAAGATGTAATTAGGTGCTCATAAGGGGAGAAGTAAGGAAATGGGACAATCTTTCTTCATAAATCATGTATTCTGTACCCACGATAATTGTCAGACCTTTATGATACCTTGATTATTTTAAAGTGTTATACTGAAAACTGCATATTCTAACACAGGCTTTATCAGTTCAGAATAAAATGGAAGGATTACTGTAAGAGACTACTGGACTTCCTGTTTACATACCCTAGAATTCGTTTTTGTTTGGTTTTGGCATTGTTTTGATTTGTTAAGTAGTCCACTTTAGTCCAGATCATCTTCAGCAATTTGCTTCCTGACCAGTTTCCCATCCTCTTTTGTGCACTTGCTTACCCCTGCCCAAACACATACATACCTGTGCATGTCATCCGAAGGAAGTTTTGCATGGTATCTTGAAGCTATTTTTTATTATTATTATTATTTTCTCTCTCAGGCTGCTTCTTAGTGCTGCTTATCTTTTTGCATTTGAAGTTCTTGCCAGGGTAGTTCCATTTCCAAACTGACTAGGGACACTGTCCCACTGCATTCAGATTTCTATAGAAAACTCATAATGGTACCAATTCCAAAACAATTTCCTACACAACCCTCTCCCTCTCCCTTTGATTTAGAAAAAAAACCCAACTGATAACTCCTTTAAGTGGTGGCATTTGGGTATTAGGGTTTTTTGTTTGTTTTGGTTTTTTTTTGTGGATTTTTTGGTGTTGTTTTGTGTTTTGTTTTTGTTTTTTTTTTAATACACAAGTTTGAATTTGCCAAACAGTTCTCCTTCCTAGAAAGAATGTGTTTCAGAATACCACCATAGTCTAACAACAAAATACAGTCTATTTCTCTCTTGGTCCCAAGGCTTTTTACCTTATCAGAGAGGGAAATTACATGGGGTTAATATGATTTGTCCTGTACTTTTCCAAGGAGCACCTGCAGAGAGGTTGCTAATGAATGCAGAATCCAGGGGAACTTCAGATGAGGCCATCACCCCTCTGCTGGACACAGGCTGATTTATTGCCTCTCTGCAGTGGTGGAGTAGTAAAATTGCATGCTTTTAAACTGAATGGCAAAGCAAGACAGTTTACACTTCAGTACTCAGTTCTGATGCAAGTGAAGAAAACCCTGAAAAGACAGTATTTTCATTCTGGTTTTGAAAAAATAAGTTGAATATTCCATTACCTTCCTTTGCTTTGGAACTGAATTTAGCCCATTGGTGTCCCTAGGAGAGCAAAGCAGTATAGGGTGAGGATGACCTCTCACTGTCCTAAGGATCCTCAGTAAATGCATGACAGGAAAAAACTCAAGATCGTTGCATTTACGTATAAGAAGTAATGGGTTTGTTCTTTGGTTAGCATCAAAAGTAATCAGTAAATGGTAAACACATTGTTGTTCATTGCTCCATAACTGCAAATCTGGCACTTCCAATGTTTTGTAGCAGCACACTTCCATGTAGTGCTAATGGGAGAATTAAATCCATGTGATTAGGAGCAAAGTACAAATGATGTAATAAAATCCTGGTGAGCATCTGATGATCTGAATATGGGGGTGGGCTAGGAAAGAAAACAGTCACATCTTGTGCTCTGTATGTGAGACTTGCCACCATCCCTGGCTCCCTGCCTCTGATTGATTGATTTTTTTGCTTTCACATATGCTCAGCACTGAGTTTTCTCTGTGGCTGGTAAACAGTCACAGGGCTGAGAAACTGAGAAGATGTCCAGGTGCTCTGCTTTGGTTAGGCTTATGTATGCATATATGATTACCATGACCCAGCAGGTCTTTTCTCCTGAACTGTGAAGTGTCAATATTAAATTAGATGAAGTCTGATTTCATTGCTGTTGTGACCAATATTGCCTTGATGTTGTTGAAGTTGCATTTTGTCTGCTCACATTCTGTTGTTTTATGGACAAAGCTGACTTTCTGCAGTCACTTTTATTGTTGAAAAGTCCTGAGGCTGATTCGCCATTGTACTAAGCACTGCCATTTAACTTTGAAAGTTCCTAGTTAGTAAGACACCGGCATCTAAGAAGTTTTCCTACTAGCAGAGCAACCATAAATCTGCAGCAGAACACTATCCCAAGTTGCCTGTAGCACAGTTTAATCTGTAATCATAGAAGCATGATAACTGTTAAGTTTTTTTGCTTCCTAAACCGATCACTGCATGTTAAGGGGTAGCTGTGCTGCATATAACAAAAGAGAAGTTGGTTACCTCATGCCTCTTCTTCAAATGCAACTTGCATACTGTGGTAGTTGTGCTTCTGTAAACTAACAAACAAACACAGCAACAAAATATCACTTATAAACCTGAATAAGAATGGTATTAGGCATTCTCATCCAGGCTGTTCATTTACATGAATCAACAACTTATGAAAAACATTTTTCTGTATATTCTTTCTCAAGGGTCATATTTTGGCTAAATTTGAATAATTTTTCTAAATGTCTTTTGCCTTGTACTGAACCAAAATTAAGTGAATACTATTTAGTAATTGCTACAAGCCAGAAAACTTTGATTTGTTTTAATTAATGGTTGTTGCCTAACCAGTATGTAATTCCCGAGAGACTGATCCTTTTTCCTGTCCATAGTGGTTGTGAAAGAAAGGGAAAATGTACTGAGTGACAAATAGGGTTTGAAATAATTAAAAGAGGATGAACAAAGCACCAATTCTAGGAAATATGGGCAGAGGCTGATTTTTTTCATTACTCATTCGTTTTATTTTTAACTCAAATTAAGGACCGACTTTTTCTGTACAAGATCTAGTGTTGTGGCTTGTGCTCTCTTGCTGCAATATGGATAAATATGAAAGCAGTAATGAGATTTCCCAAGGAAAACACTTGGTATTCCAATGTTCCAGTTACAAACTGAACATCAGTGATGGATGGTTTTAAGCTAGGTCACCAATTTTTATTTTTATTTATTTCTTTATTTTTTAAACCACTGAGTTCCTTTACATTTTTGCCTTTCTGATAAATTGAATACTGCAAAATTACATTTTACAAAATGAAGTTGGAATAAAACTGAGATTGGACTCTAGATATTAATTACAGTGCTGGAATGCTGTTGCAGATTGGATTTCCTTACAAATTGAGTGTGTTTATAACTGCTTATATTACACACCACACTAAGATGTTAGATCCAAACGCACGTGTTCAGCTAGAGTTTTTTTTCTATTTTTTAGTAACCCATGTGTGGTCCAGACTTTATAACCTTTTATTCTGGTAATTCTTGTATTCTGCAGCTCATAATAGGTTTATTAATTAGTGGAAACAGTTCCTGCTCCTTCATTACAACTTGAAACGAAGGGACCAATGAAGCTTTAGTTAACTTTTCCTGCCACCTCGTGGTCAACATTCTAAATAGCTTTTCCCACTCACAACACTTGAGGAAGCACAGCACTCATATTATCAGCTACTGACTTATGAAATTGTCTTGGCCTTCCTGCCAGCAACTTTGTAACATACAATGAGAAGTAGAATGATATAAATTCAACTTCTTTCCAAGGAAGATTCTCTCAAAACCCATAGTTAAACACCAAACAGTGAAATTAAATGTTTTAATTCAAGTCAAAGTAAAATATCTCCACAAAACGTTCAAGGCCTAAATAGCACATTATCTAGCTAAGACAGTGCTGCCTTTCACTGATTCTGGAGAAAGAGAACAGTAACATAGATCTTGAACAGCTATTGTAATGAAAATTGTGAATGTGTAGATGCTTAGCTTTTGAAGTACATAATGGGACATCCTTGTCCTAACAGTAGACATAGTTGTTTTTAATGGCTATGTTTTATGGCGAATTGCCCTAAAGTAAACAGATAAATGCTGTGGAGGGGTAACTGATGGTGGGATTTAATGGCAGTCATTACAGATGTAGCCGTGTAGTTTGTGGCACTCGCATGCACTTAACTGCAGAGAAGCTTTCTGTTCTAAATCTGACCACCATGTTTGAATGCTGGTTCTTTAAACGGCATTCAACAAGAATGTGTGTAGTACTCTGTCAGTGCCAAAAAGCAACTTAATTTTTCTCCTAAGCATCCAGAGTGGCTGTAAACACTTCTGCTGACATTATTTGCAACTGATGTCATCAGTGATTATTATTGTGAAGCCACAAATATAAATAAATAAACACTTTACCACATGCCTTATGAATGCATTCATCTCATTGTGTTTTTTTATAAATCTACTCTAATGATTTTATCTCCCTGAATTACTGTACATTTTATTTTAAGTATTCAACTTAGCATGATGGTGTAGTTTGACTGAATTGTTTTGATGTGTATGTCTAGTGTTGTTATATTCCAGAAAGACAATGTATTGCTTCCTACCAGCCAAAAGGTTTTCATATTTGTCAGTATGTTGCTGTGTAGTTTAAAAATTAATACTTTTTAGTACTTGCCTTCCACTAGCTAGTGAAATGATAAGTCACTTTCCTATCTTCCAGAATATTTCCCTAGCATGGAAAACCTTAATTTTCATTTGTTATGGCATTGCTCTTTGTAGAAGACTCAATTAACAGAAACTTTAAGATGGAAGCACTCCAGGGAACTGGTACAATTGTGTTTCATCTGTATAACTCAGGCCATAACATCTTATCTTGTAATTCCCTCATCAAGCTTGTAAGTTATATTGGAACTGTACTCTGTCTCAGAGAAAAAGAGCCAGGCTTGAGTGTGCAGCTTTCCTTAGTCCTGCTTCCCAGTGACCATTTACCTCTGCTTCAGAGTTACTGATAGAGTAGATAGAGTAGTCAACTAACTTTTAGGCCAAGGTGTCTATTGCTGACATGGAAATGGAATATTAAAATATGAGGTACATAGAAATGGTAGATTTACCTCCTAAAATTGCTGCTATTAGAGGAATTAGTACTATGTCAACTCAGATTAAACTTGGCAAAGAGCTCAATGCTAAAGTAAAAGTAGAAACCATATTTATATGATATTGCCAAAATGAAATGCTGTAGCTCTTCTCAAAGATTTTTAAAGAACTAGAACCAAACTGTGTCTGGTTTTGAATTAACCTAAAATTTTCAAATTCTCTTTCAGTAAGGAGAGGAAAGAATTAAGCTTTTTTTTCATATATTCTACTTCAGGAATGTGACTTCACATTTTTCCAGTTTCTGTAGCACGTAACAGTTGTACAGGTGGAACAACAGTCACCTGTATGATCAGCCAACTGGGAGGTATTTTGCAGTTTCAGAAATAGTACTTTAGGTAACATTCCACTTCTTATGCCTCAATGGATTGGTTAACAAGCTTTGGTGTCAAAGATTCTCTTAAAAGACAGTTTGGCCCATAGTTTTATAGCTCATGTAATGAAAATACACTTGGTGAAATACATGTGAGAAGATGTGCTAAGCAGAAACTACCCTCTTTACAAAGCACTTTAAAAAAATAATTTGGAAACAGCAGAAGTATCAAGTCTGATTTTCTCATGAGACAGAGAGAGGCAGTGGCAGAAAAAAGGCAAAGAAAAAATTCTAGCTGTCAGAAAATCAGAAAGAAGCCTGACTGAGCTGAAAAACAGTTTCAGATCTTGTTTTCTGGCCTTGCATCAGGAACTTCCCATTTATCAAGAGAAAGCTCAAATACAGTATTATAGCATGTACCTTGTCACAACATTCTTTAATGATCTTTTCTTCTTCCTAAGCTTAGCATTTGTGTGAACCCAACCTTGACACAGGAAAGAGAAAATGCCCTTTTCTGACTTTGGTATGACTTCTAGAGCAGAAGTACAGTGCTGACATATCTTCAAATCTGTAATTCAAAATTTGAATTGTAAATTCAAAATGTTTAATTCTCTCTACATGAATGCACTATGGTTAAGTGTTGTCATATCATTTTCAGGGATTAATACCAAATGAAATTGAGAACTTAACCAGAGTTTGGAATCTAGGATGTTCTTAGGAGCCCTTGTCAGACTGTGGGGTTATAGCTCCAGAACTGCTAAGTTCCTGTGTCCTCTGTGTGAGGCGATACCCACGTGTGGATCTCTCAGCAAATCCTGATAAGTTAATACACTCCAATAAGGAGATATAATAGGTCACGGATCGTGACAGACAGTTTGGCCCATAGTTTTATAGCTCATGTAATGAAAATACACTTGGTGAAATACATGTGAGAAGATGTGCTAAGCAGAAACTACCCTCTTTACAAAGCACTTTAAAAAAATAATTTGGAAACAGCAGAAGTATCAAGTCTGATTTTCTCATGAGACAGAGAGAGGCAGTGGCAGAAAAAAGGCAAAGAAAAAATTCTAGCTGTCAGAAAATCAGAAAGAAGCCTGACTGAGCTGAAAAACAGTTTCAGATCTTGTTTTCTGGCCTTGCATCAGGAACTTCCCATTTATCAAGAGAAAGCTCAAATACAGTATTATAGCATGTACCTTGTCACAACATTCTTTAATGATCTTTTCTTCTTCCTAAGCTTAGCATTTGTGTGAACCCAACCTTGACACAGGAAAGAGAAAATGCCCTTTTCTGACTTTGGTATGACTTCTAGAGCAGAAGTACAGTGCTGACATATCTTCAAATCTGTAATTCAAAATTTGAATTGTAAATTCAAAATGTTTAATTCTCTCTACATGAATGCACTATGGTTAAGTGTTGTCATATCATTTTCAGGGATTAATACCAAATGAAATTGAGAACTTAACCAGAGTTTGGAATCTAGGATGTTCTTAGGAGCCCTTGTCAGACTGTGGGGTTATAGCTCCAGAACTGCACGAGGGGCTGAGAAATACCTTGAATTCTTCGCAGTTCTTTTAGAAGATTTTGGGTTTTTTTCTTCTGTAAGATACTCTAACTGTATTTCTGTAAACAACTCGTATTACGGTGTCTACAAGATTTCTTTTTTGGTTTATACTCTGTTTATGTTAAGACTTTTGCAGGAGTAGTATAGAAATAAATTGACCAGATAGTTGAAATGTGCGATGGTACCTGGATGATTTTGGATGACAAAAAAGATGGGACAAGAAGGAAATTCTCTGTTTGAGGGTGGTTAAAATTTTTACCAAGCTATTTTTTAGGAATCTAGATTTGAAAACTGATTTCCATTTCCACTGAGGCCAGCATTGTTGCTCCCTTCCATCTGCTAGGATATGAGTTTTCTCACCCCAGATGAAATGTTTTGGTTTGGTGGTTTGCTTTCCAAAAGCCTACAGGTGCAGTGCTCAAGTATCATGAAAGAGCACATGCACTCTTTTAGCATGTGGCATAAAGCCATAGTGTTTATGAGATTGTTCTATCACTACACAAAACATACATTAGTAAAGAGGAAAATGGAGAAAATGTTATTTGTAATCAAGTATTTAAAATATTTTCTGTACAGGTTTAGAAGCCTCGTCTTCTCGCAAGAGCCACTTGAAATTAGTGTTATAGTATTAGAAATGAGATTTGCAACTTTTCAATGTTGAAAACATAGAAAAGTAATCTCATATGTGAATTAAAAAACCCACTTATTGCTCAAAGGAGACAGCAGCCCAGACGGTGGCTTACCTTGTGAATATTAGATCATTATCTATAGTTGATTGAAACAATTAAAAAAGCCCCAAAACTTCAGATACACATTTAAATATCCTGACTAGTATTCCCTACATTTGCTTCCTTCTGTTTTGCAAATATATTTATGTTCTCTGTGTGTAGCTGTGAAGAAAGTATATGTAAATAAATCTTTACATAGTTCAGCAAGCAGTATATTTGCTTGTTTCCTGTGCTAATATGACATGTTGTAGTGATTACCAAAGTATATATATTTGTTTAGAAGAATTTCAAAGAAGTTTGCATATGGATTAGTGCTGTTGGTCTGTTACAGGTTTATTTGTTTGTTGGGTTGTTGGGGTTTTTTTTGCCAATACAGCTAAACCAGTGCTATTTCAAATTTTACCAGTTTAGGAATGCCTTATATTGTTGTTACTGCTTTTCTGTAGGGGACAAAGATGTATTTATAGAGAAATGCTTTCACATCAGGATAACAGCATAGGATAAGTATTGCTTTAGTGTAGTTAAAATTGTATACATTTTTTATGAGAATAAGCATACACAAATCTCTTATGTTCCTTAGCATACCTTTTCCTAAAGATCATTAGAAGTAGATGAACATGAAGCTGAACATTTTCTTCATGAAGGGGATCAATGGACAGGAAAGAGAAAAGGCATCTCAGCTTGTAGATAAGTTGATCAAGTATGGGTTTGGTGGTCAGGTAGTGAGTTGGATCAAGAACTGGTTGAAAGGAAGAAATCAGAGAGTTGTAGTCAATGGGGCAGAATCTGGTTGGAGGTGTGTGACTAGTGGAGTCCCTCAGAGGTCGGTACTGGGACCGGTGTTGTTCAACATCTTCATCAACGACCTGGATGAGGGTATAGAATGTACCCTCAGCAAGTTTGCTGATGACACTAAGCTGGGAGGAGTGGCTGACACACCAGAAGGCTGTGCTGCCATTCAGAGAGACTTAGATAGGCTGGAGAGTTGGGCGGGGAGAAACATGATGAAGTTCAACAAGGGGAAGTGCAGAGTTTTACATTTGGGGAAGAACAACACCATGTCCCAGTACAGGTTGGGGGCTGACCTGCTGGAGAGTAGTGTAGGTGAAAGAGACCTGGGGGTCCTGATAGACAGGAGGATGACCACGAGCCAGCAATGTGTCCTTGTGGCCAAGAAGGCCAATGGCATCCTGGGGTGCATTAGAAAGGGTGTGGTTAGTAGGTCAAGAGAGGTTCTCCTCCCCCTCTATTCTGCATTGGTGAGGCCACATCTGGAGTATTGTGTCCAGTTCTGGGCCCCTCAGTTCAAGAAGGACAGGGAACTGCTTGAAAGAGTCCAGTGCAGAGCTACTAAGATGATGAAGGGAGTGGAACATCTCCCTTATGAGGAAAGGCTGAGGGAGCTGGGTCTCTTTAGCTTGGAGAAAAGGAGACTGAGGGGTAACCTCATCAATGTTTACAAATATGTAAGGGGTGAGTGTCAGGAAGATGGAGTTAGGCTTTTCTCAGTGATGACCAGTGATGGGACAAGGGGTAGTGGATGCGAACTGGAGCATAGGAGGTTCAATGTGAATATCAGGAAAAACTTTTTTTACTGTGAGAGTGACAGAGCACTGGAACAGGCTGCCCAGAGAGGTTGTGGAGTCTCCTTCACTGGAGACATTCAAAACCTGCCTGAACACGTTCCTGTGTGATGTGCTCTGGGTGACCCTGCTCTGGCAGGGGGGGTGGACTAGGTGATCTTTCGAGGTCCCCTCCAACCCCTAGGATTCTGTGATTCTGTCTGTGATTCTGTGAAGGAAGAGTACAAGCTCTGATGGTCATTTGGTCAATTATTTTTGTATAATAACTTATATGTTAATAAAAGTAGGTTTTTCTTCTAGGATCTATAAGCACAAAAAAGAGCGGGGCTTGATTTGCTATGGATGGCAGAAGAGCAAAACCCATTTTTGTTTGTTTTTCATAATTTGCTTAAATGTTTCTTTTTCCTAGTCTACTTGCTGCAAATTTAAAGTGTAATATGCCTCTGACTTCCTTTTTATTTATTTTTTATTTTCATTAAGTGTAAAAAGAGATTCTCTTTTACTGTTCCTAACAATAAAATCTAGAATAGAAATGATCAAGTTCTTTAGCAGATGTTCTCCAACATCACTTACTCCTTCATCCCCACCTGAGCCTGAACAATACAGATATCCTGCCTTTTCAGTAGAGTTTAATGAAAAATAAACTTGATGTATTATAGATAGAGCCAAGAAATAAAACCTACAGGAGCAGAAGAGGAAGGGAGGGGCAGATAAATGCAGAGAAGCAGAAAAAGAGAAAGTAGAGCCAGAGGATGAACAACCTACTTCTGATTCCAATATTTTTCCCTGACAGACAGAAAAAGGAATGGAGTGGGCAGAAGTGGAGGGGCAGCAACACTGTGCCCACTAAACAATTGCAGTTTAAATAGCCAAACACTTTTGCACAAATCCTCTGCTTCCCTTTTTTTTTTTTTTTTTTTTTTTTTTTTCTTTTTTCTGTGGGGTGATCTAACTGCTACTTTCTCTTCCATCACTGACTACAATGCAGGCTGTGGTAGTAGGTAAGTCCATTCTCTGCATTTCCAAATGATGGCTTTATTGCCCCCTTTCAAGCCTTTCAACTTCAGTACAGTTGTTATCTTCACTGTTGTCACCCTCTTTTGCAGCAGGTTGACTTCATGCCTACATTGTTGAAACCTCCTTGAAGTACATTCCTCTCTTTCTTGGGCATTGTTTGTTTAGTGACCAGCAGAGCAAGAGAGGTCAGATTGTTTTTTCCTTGTAAGAAAGCGTTTGGTTAGAGATCCCACATTTGAGTGGGTTGTAGCACAGATGCCTTAATTGCCAACTAAAATGACCTTGGTAGCATCCTTTCTGTTTAGTGAACTTGTAAGTCAGTACATGCAGCATGCTGCTTCATTTTGTCCATGCTTATGCCTCACAAAATCAAACTGAGACAGATTTTCTAATTAAAAGAGAGAATATATATTTATCTGTTGCCAGAATGTTAGAAAAGTGCAGTCTGGATGCAGTTAGTCTCTTATATCAGCAGAATTTGATGAATCCCAGTTTTCATTAGCTATCTTGAGTGAGGATAGATTACTGCACATTTCCTCTAAGCAGCTTAATTTTATTGTTATATGACATTCCTTCCTTAGCATAAAAGGTGAATAAATGAACAGCATTTAAAAAGCTGAGAACTCTCATCAGTAGTTGTGGGGGAGTGTTTTCAATCCTAACATGACAAAGATGCCATGTGTATGAAATAATGTGTAAATGTTCAGATTTTTTTCCATGAAGCAAATGTTCTTCTAAGAAATAGCTTCAAGAGCCACTTCATTAAAGGAGAAAAATCCTAAAGGCTGAAATATTTCAGAGGTAGACAATGCATGACTTCTCTACTAATATAATGAGCCATTTACAAAAAGCAAATAATCAACAGCTTGCTGTTCTGGAGCAAAAGGAGGCATAGAAAAACCCCAAAAAACAAAGAAAAGAAAAAAAATGTTGGATGAATGTGACAGTTTAAGCTTGTCTCAGAACTGTAACCCTTATTCCAAGTGAGCTGGATCTCCAAATCCATTTTCAGATGAGATATATTTTCTCACTCTTCTTTCAGGAAGTGTCTGCAAAGCTCTTACATAAGGTGTCCAATATCAACTTGTCACCAGGGAGAAAAGATGAATAAGAGATAGGTTTGTTTTTAAAATTTCTCAGTTCTTGGAAGAGGAGAATATGGAGATTCCCACCTTTTAATGAGCAATCCCTACCTATGCCCATGTTGATTTTACTGATGTTAATAAAACTCTGTTTGGCATTTAAAAAACCATAATCTATTTGCACATATTCCTTCCCAAGGAATATCTTTTAGAGCTGATTATTTCTGTAGAAAAGGCAGAAAGAGATAAAAAGAGTTAATGGTAGCTTTTGGACCAGACTTGCTGTTCAGATAATATCACATTCACAAAGTCTCGTTTGAACAGATGTGTTGTCTGGCTAGGGGTGTGAAGAAAATCTGTCAATAACTCCTTTTCCCATGAGCAATTTTTTTACTTTTTGAACTTTTTTTACTTTTTTACTTTTTTCCTCAGTCAGGAAAATCCTCTAAGGACCATACATTAACATATTACCTTAATTACTCTCGTAGTCCCGTTGCAGGGAGTAAGTCACTCCGCTGTTTGTAGCCTTACAGATGAACATGTAATGAAATTCCTAGCCCATAATTTACAACTGAAGAAGGTTAAATGGCTTTTATTCAAAAGTCTCCTTGGAGGCTATATATTACTAAGAGTGTGTCAAGAATAACTATCACAATCTGTACTCCTTTGCTGGCATAGGCAATCTTTTATTGACTCAAATTAGCAGTGACTCGAAGGCTGTCGTTGTGGTGCCAATTAACAACTGGTACAATCAAATTCCAGTCTAATTTTTCAAATTACCTTTTTTTGTTGTTGTTGTTGCCGATGAAAGAAAGGAAATGTCTGCCTGTTGCACTCACCCTGGGCTGTGATTTGTGTATCTGAGAACGTAATTTAGATAGTAAAACTGCAAAAGAAATGCCTAAGTTCCACTCCAAGTTTTGGCTCTGACCCCAGACCTATCACATCGTCCCAGATCCACTAGTGAGTGTGAAAGTAGTTGTGCTGAACATTGCTGCACTTAAATTTTAGCTAGCTGCTTCCAGGAGTAGAATTCATAAACCTCAACTGGGTGCTGAAACTGCCTGCCCAGTGCACTGGGGATGTATGTGCCCCAAAACCTACGCAGGGGACACGTGGGACAGCCAGGGAAGATGCAGGAGAGTCTAACTGTGTAGCTTGTGACTGCAGGAAATATGGCCCTAACGCGATATCTGCTTAGAGATTTGGTTTTCTTATAGTCCCAGGATATGTTTCCCAAACAGCATTTCAGGCAAGTGGCCTGTGGATGCCAGTGCTGGGAAATCCTGTTTGTTTTCTATTATCGAGGAGGTTCATGGTTCCTACTGTGTCATCCATATGAAAAGTTACCTCCAGTCAGAGAGCAGAGCCTCTCTTCAAGGAAATGCCTTTACCATTGGCTTCCACATAATACTCCTAGCTAGCTACTCAGTGAATAATTCAGCTCCTCAAAGAAAAGTTTTAGGAGCTCTCAGCAAGTTGTAGGCCAGGAAGAGCAGATTCCAGAGAAAAATAGCTGATGCAGAAGAGCCAGAAGTCACACAGTAGGTGTTTGAGAAGGTTTACTCTGGACTAACACTAGTCTGGACATGTGTGCAGAGAGTTCATTAGCAGTTGGAGAGCATCAGGTGCGCACCTGGTCCTCATCTTTTGGGATAGATTCACCTGAAGGTCATTGTGTGTGTGTGTACATGCACAAGTGCTGCGGCCAGTCCACAGTGTGAACTAAAGTACCATAAGTGAGAATCAGAGAATAATTTCAAAAGTCATTCCTGGTCTGGACTGGAACACTGATGTTGACTCAGCTAGAAGCAAAGTGTGCCCATCAGACAGTACTCCCTAGGTAGAAGCTAAGATGGCTGCATGACTCTATGAGATGCTTATAGTGTCTAGGTCCTTGATCGTTTAAGCAGCACATCTGCATTTCAAACTGGAATTGCTTGGCATAAGCATCATTTTCAGTGCTTCTTTGGGATTTAGTCCTTACCCTCTTCATGCTTTGGTTCACTTGTTCCTGAAGTGCACAAACAATGGTGTTCTTTTGTTCTCCTCTCCAGGATCCTGGGAGCTGCCTGAGAGAAAGATCGAAATAATATTAGGGTTAGAGTTGTTGTGCTTTTCTTAGACTACAGTACAGGAGTTGAGCATCCTTCCAGCAAGAACATCTGAGCTGCTGGTGTAACCAAATGGTTCTCAACTGTGCAGTCTCTGCTGTCGCAAACTGCCAGCAAGTGATGACGTTGTGTTGGCATGGTACTACTGGCTCTGGCCTCTTCCCAGACCTGCATGCATGCTTTGAATCCTGTTTCTGTGGTGAGAACTCAACATTCAGGGCAGCATATCCTGCTTCATTCCAACAGCTCAAAAAAAGTGGAAGGAACACTGCCAATATTTCTTCCATCACAGATTCCATCTCCTGGATTGTAAATCAAAGGTTTGAATCTAATTCTACACAGCTAAAATAGAAAGAACTTAAACCAGCAGTTCAGGAATGTAGAAGGCCAGGAATTCACTTTTCTTGTTATTGCAGAGGGTACTGAAGGCAACTGCTCTGTGCTGTACTGTCTATAAATGTAGGAGAAGGAATCCCTCTACCCCACTTCCCCAGCTCTCCTGCAGCACACCCCCTAGTGCTTACCTACATGAATGGGATTAAACTCTATGACTTCTTGAAGCTAAACTCTTCACCTCCACAGTTGAAGGTTTCCCCACCCAGATACATACTAAAGCTCTGGCATCATGTTCCATCTGCCTCCCTGACCCTCACCTGTAGTAGCTCCTCTTTACCATCCCTATGTTCTTTTGCTCCTGATCCAATGTCTGCATTAGAAAGTGTGGAGACAACATTGACTATCTTCCCCTGCCTTACTGCTCACTGGAAAAACCTGGGGAACAAGAAACTCAGCTATACATAAACATAGGGGGTATGGTATCTCCGTTTGTCTAGAGATGCTGACCCTATGGCTCAAATAGCTTCCTCATAGATAGCTACCTAGGAACTGTCTGGGTGGAAGCATGCAGCTGAGCTGTGAAATAACTGTTTGAAGATGAATACTTCCAGTAATAGCATCTCCAAATAGTCAGGATTAGTCACTATTAGTTCATTGAGGAGTATAATACAATTATAGAATGGTTTGAGTTGGAAGGGACCTTAAAGATCATAAAGTTCCAACGCCCCTGCGTGGGCAGGGACACCTCCCACTAGAAAACGTTGCTCAGAGCCCCTATCACTCTCATATCATGTATGCACCAGCCTGTCCATCACACATTAAGTAATAGTTAGGGTAGAGTTATAAACACCTCTAAAGCAGTGAATTGAAATAAATACAAGAGCTGATGAAAACCCAAAGGAACAATTTCATAACTTTTTCCAAGTCTGAGTTATGGTTTTTCTAAAGCAGACCTAGCCCTCCTTTGTAATTTAAATCATTGCTTAATTTAATTATTATAATTTGGCCCTCCTTAATTTCCCCTTAGCTGCTCTAACTTAGGATCCAGGAGGTAATTGAATTGCTCATATGAGGAAGATGCAGCTGCAGATACTTTATCCTATGAACAGAAGTGTAGGTACCTCCTACCCTGATGTTCTTTTTGGCTCTGACACTATAAAAAACTTGGCACAAGGACTCTGAGTTTGGATGGGGTGGATGTCAGTATCTCGAAGCTGACATGTGCATGGGTCTGTGGATTATTGCTCATGAGCTGCTGCAAAACTCAGTTGGTCTGCACTCTGAGCAAATAATTCCTTTTATTTAGAGAGAGAAAGAGAGAGAGTAGGAAATAGGGGCCATCAGACTGTTCCCAAACAAGAGCATCAAGAATGGTAACAAAAAATGCTGCTGCTGTGTTACACAACCATTAGAATTGCTTACCATCAAAGGTCAAAAGCATTAACCACATGTTGGCAACATTTATAAATAGACTCTCTATGGAGCTTTACCTAAAGTGGAATGGCTAAAACACTTTGATGCAGGAAAACCAATTAGAACTAGTAGCATCTTTTAATTTAATAGCTGCATTAGGCAAGATGCATGAATGTTGGTATGCACAGACATAGATAACCAGACAGTTTCACTGTTTATAGAGTCTGAAATAGAATAGGTTTTCAACATCACTCACAGAAGGTCACAGTTCAGCTGGTCCTGGTGTGACTATGTTGAAGAAGAAAGTTTTTTCTAGCTTCAATAGGGCCATGTGTTAAGTAATGCATCTCTTGCCATCATTACTGTGTGGAGACACACTCTTAGTATCTGCGGGGGTAAAGTGATCCCAAATGTGGCTGGAAGCTTCGTCCCCACTACAGAAGTTGCAGAAATCAGTGGAGTCCAGTCTGTGTTCTCCTGGGAGCTTAAGATGCACGTAGTTCTAACATGCCATTTGCAGCATTTACCACTGAATACTGGTTAAAGAAAAAAACCCAACTAGGGATTGAAGCATTTTTGACAGTGAGATTTTTGGCAGTGCAAAAAAACAGGAAATAAACACAAAGATAAACTTTTAACAATTCAAATACTTTGAGTCAGAGACTTTTAAAAAACCCAATAAACCATTTTTTTCAGGTTGGGGGGGAGGCAACAGATTCCTCTTTTCAACTCTTTTGCTGGGCAGAAGGCAAATTCCTGCAGGAGGCATAGCTGAGATTCTGTGCATGTAAGAATGAAGTGTCCTAGTACCTGACATTTTGAAATTATCAGGTTTTCCCTTGGTTCCTCTAATTCCAGTAACATGGGTCAGGTCAGTAAAAAGGATCAGAAAGCAGTAGATGGTAGAGGAGTGCAGACACTGGCTTGATGCCAGCAGTTCATTGCTGTAATTTACTTAAGTATTCCTCTGGAAATAGAATGTTAAAATAATCCTAATCACACTGGGAGCACAGTGATTACCTTTGATTACCAGAGAGGAAGCACAGTGGGTTATCAGGTGTGATACTTTTCAAGCTTATTCATGAAGCAGGTGTTTTCCAGCCTGTTTGTATGCATGCCGCTGTCTCCCTTTAGGGACTTTGCTTTGATTTACTCATAACCATTAGGTGTATCTCTGCTGTCTTCTTTTCTATTTTTCACTTTCTCCCGTCCCTTCTGCCAAATCCAAGGACAGTCGTCCCCCATAGCAACACTGTAGCCTGCCAGATATGTTCCCTACCTTCTAAGATATATGTGGGACTGGAAGCTATGACTGTGCTGGACTACATGTCCATCTGAAGTCTACTGGCTGGTAGTGCACCCTCTTAATTTACTACTTCTCACTGTATTCCCCTAGGTACACTAGGTAACCTTATCAGTGAAACAAAGGCAAGGGTAAATGTTGGGAGAAACAAAAGTTATAGGTAAATAAACTGTTTTACGCAACAATGTGATCTCTTAATCTTCCTAATAGGATCCCATATACCATACAGTCTTTCAGATGCTGAATGGTGTTGAGAGCTAATGATCAGTTTGTAAAAATGTACCTGAAACTTCAAAATCTATTTCAGCAGAGGGTAGCATTACTGTGTTTTTTTCTTCTACTTTGTATCAAGTTCCATTTCATCTGACACTTTGCTGGATGATATTTTTGCTATTCAGAATGTTTTCTGGTTTTTGCTATCCTTCCTTTCTAGTTATTTCTCACTTGTACTTTAATGTAATTTCTCTCAACTCCTTTCTACTCAGGTGGCCTAATCCATTTTTTGGTATTATTAAAACTACCTGAGATTTATAGTATGTTCGTTTTCTCACATTAGTATAGGAAAGTAAGTTCCCCTCCTGTTGCATTTCCTCTCTCCTTTGAAGGTTCCTGAGTCTCTGGAGTGGTGCCACAGTTCTTGTAGCCAAATAATGTTTAGTTATGCACATTCTTACATCTCTTTTGATGCAACTGCAAAATTAAAATAGACAGGACACAACTGATTGTACCTATTTATTTTTTCAGCCATAGACTATATACAGACTTTAAACGTAGCTAACAGAGTCCAGCCTAGAGCCAGTGATTATAAGTGTGTAAGTTATTTCAAGAAGGATAATACTTCTGAGAATTTCTGTTTTGATTACTTTTTAGCCTAAGCTTTCAAAAAAGCTAATTATTTTGGTTACCAGAGTTGAGAAACTGAAGACGACTGTGATTTTCTAGAAAATCTGAAGCACCTCTTTACTGAAAATAAAGCTTGTCTTAAAGAGAGATGTTTTAAAAACTGAATTGGTATTTGGATCACCATTCCTTTCTAAAAACAGAGGCCCCACCACAGCATCCTGCTGTTGTGCTTGTTCAAATTTCACAAATGACTCACTACAAGTTGCTTGGTTATTTACATAGCTAAGACAGGCGAGAAAATATTCAACCCAAATAGATGAGCCCAGACTCGTCTCCTAAACAACCGGGAGAATGAATTAGGGAGTGACATAATCTTCTAAATTACAACTATTATGATATAATAATGCAATGGGCCAGGGGGAGCATGAAACTCTCATAAAGGCTCTTCATTTAATTTTGTTTTAAATTGGCAAAACACACTCAAAACCAGCATACTCGATTTAACTAATTTAAACACTTGTCAGCATTTAACTGGAATATGAGGATAAAATGATGGGATGATGCAACCCAGATTTCCATAAAATTTTACTACTTTATGGGCAAGAACTTGTAGCATTCAGTCCATAAAATACGGTACTAAATTTAAAATATAACCCTATGCATATTAGCATAATTAAAATGCTAAACTTTAATATGCAATTATCATGTAATGGGAATCCATGCATCTGTAATGCTAGAATTTCCCTAAAGCACATTAAAGACATGCAACAGTCAGCAGATTCCTAAGTATTACTTAATTACCCTTACCACTTATTGCTGCAGAGATGCAGAGTATGGAAAAGATGCACATTTCCCTTAGCAAAAGAAGCATGAAGAGATTTTTGTATCTCTAGTACAGACAGCCTTTTAAAATCTACTGTATACCTTGTGCAGTGAGCAACTAATGAAATAATCTGTAAATCTAAATTATGAAACTGTAATTCTGATACCTCAGTTAGCACCAATGCACCCTATTGCATGGATCTCACTTGCCCTTGTATAAAGCTCAGTGGTGTGAAAGTTTTGGAGTACTCCTTAAAAGCTCCTTTGTTTTGTAGTCACCAACCTCATGTCTTTCATTAAAAAAAAAAAAAAAAAAGGCTTACCTTTAATCCATTTGTGCTTTTTACAGGGTCTGCTCTATAATGAGTTTTACAGTTCTTAAGACGACAGTTCAGGTTTTCAGAACCTTTCAAGTAACTGTTTTAGCACTTTGAGTTGAGAGACTAAGTCCCTTTCTCTTATGTAAAGCTTTTAAAAACAATTGTATGTTTAAGAGTCTTGTGACTTTTTTTATTTTCTCTCTGACTTCAGTGAAAACAAGTGGAAATAGCTTTAAGATTAGCAGTAGTACCTAAGCTAAGCACATTTTAAGCTGTCTTGTTTCACACAGAGTAGATGTGCCACACCACTGTGGAGGCGTGGGAAGACAATGTGTCCTGAGCAAATGTATGTGCAAAGATTTTGGCAGTGCCTTCTCCCTTTGGTCTCATTGGACAGTTTATAGACTACTTTGTGGACAGCTTGCTTGAGTGTGCCTGGCATTGTTACCTTGTCAGGAGAGTTGGGATGTATGGGTCTCATACACTGCAGAGGGAGCAAACTGGTTGAACTCAGGTTTGAGCTTCCAGAGTTCCTTGGTGATGGTAACTGAGTCTTGTCCCGAGGGAAGCCCTTCAGCAATCACTGAAGACATAACTTGGTTTCAGATTTTCTTATTCTTGATTTGTATGTCTTCACATCTCTGCTGTTTATAAGGGAAATGAAACTAATTTGGTTATGATTAGGAAAATATTATAAAGTCCTTCTTCCAGGAAGATTAAAGAGAGAAAAGACTATGGAAAAAAACCCCAAACTAACCAAATATAAAAAACCCACAACAACAAAGACACCCAAACACACAACCACAACAAAAAACTAAACAAAACAACCAAAAAACCCACAACAAAAGAAAACAACACAAACCACAAAGAAAACCAACAAAACCAAACCAAACAAAAACCCTAAAACCCAAGCAAACAAACAAACAAACAAACAAAACAACTGACAAGAAAAAAAAAAAAAAAAAAAAAAGGAAAACCTTAGCAAAGGAACATCACACCAGAAACAGCAATAGAGGAATATTGCTGAAGGGAAATATTTTTTGAAGAAAAGGAAAATAGCATCTGTTGAATGGGTTTTACTAGGTTTACTACAAAATCTTTCTCTCTCTGAACACTTCTTAAACAAGCTGCATGTCTCCTCTGTACAGTCTCTTCTTTGAACAGAGACAGGTGAGAGTAGGAGTGGGAGTTATTTTCTTCAGCACAAGCCCAGAGATTCTGAGTTGTGTTGGCCTCAGCCCCTGGAGCACTCTCTGTGCTCTCAGGAAAAGCATGAAACATTACTTTAAAGACACAGGGGACTTATGTCTTGCTTTTGGATTGTTTTGCTTTATCACTAACCCTGTGAAGAAGGAGTGTTGACCAGTTTATACACATCCAAAAAGTAGTGACAGTATTAATGGCTGTAACAAGCATGTCATTTCACTTTAGGCACCCAGAACTGGCACAGTGAATCAGAGCAGGAGAAGAAAACTCTCCGAAGAGCAGTTGGTCAGGAGTTAATTTCGTTTTCCTCTACATTCACCAGACTGATGAACAAAATTAACAGCTGCTTCACTGGAAAGAGTTTTCACTCAGTTATTTTGGACTTGGACTCATTCAATAATTATTTTTACATGCTGATTTTCACATCATCAGCAGTTCTTCCTGACCTTGCATAGTAGTGACGAAGGAATTACAGTCAAGTCAAATAATTGTGTTTTACTCCTTCCTTGCTATATTCCTAGTTTTCTTACAAGTCCAGTACTTTCCCCTGCCTTGCTGAGAAGTGTACTACGTCTTTCTTAGTAAAATGTATGCATCTGATCTAATACATCTGCCAGGTAAGACACATGACATAAATTTAGGTGTTCGGAAAATAGATTCTGCATTGAATTAACTGCTAAAAAACCCCAAATCTCCATGGAGGAGGTTGTAAAGAGGTAGGGATCAGGCTGTTCAATGAAGCTACAAGTGATAGGACAAGAGGTAATGGCCTCAGGTTGCGCCAGGGTATGTTTAGATTGGATGTTGGAAAGAATTTCTTCATGGAAAGGGTTGTCAGGCATTGGAACAGGCTGCTCAGGGCAGTGGTGGAGTCAGCATCCCTGGAAGTATTTAAGAATCTTAGAGACATAGTACCTTGTGATATGGTTTAGTTAAGGACTTGTCAGTGTTAGGTTAATAGTTGGACTTGATGATCTTGAAGGTCTTTTCCAACCAAGGAATGTGTAATTCTGTTTCTTGACTCTGTGCCTACTTCTGTTCCATATCAACTCTGTGGAGGAGAAACCATTTCTGCTCTTGTTTGTATAACCTCTGTTTCGCTTGGAGTTTCCAGGCAACTTAAAATATGCCTAATTTAAAAACAAAGCTGCATAGCAGTGTAGCTCCCACTTGTTTACTTCCAAATTCCACAGAAGTAAATAGCTTCACCTGATAGTAAGTGCGGTCCTGCAGTTTGGATTAAAATGATGTGCAGTTCCAGTAGTTGTATCATGTGGCCTCAGGAGGTATTTTGTTGGGAACTACTCCTCTAAGCCTTTTAAAGTAAAAAATGCTTCAGCTCAGCTTATGGTTTGAAAGTCAACAAATGTGAAGGTGAATGAGTCCCGTTAAAATGGGCTAACCAAATATGATGATATCAGAATGGGTAAATAATTGGCACATGGATAAAAATTAGAAGAGTAATACTGGTGTCCTAGGTAGTCAATTAAACAGTGACCAGAGTAATGAAAGTTTAAGCTATTTTGTCCATCATCCCTTGTTTATCTCCAGAAAGCAGTAGTGTTTCTGGAGAATGACAGATCAGAGTGAGCTCTTCTATCAGAAATACACCACCACTGGGGATGACATCCTCCTCTTGAACCTTGTTCTGATTACTGTGGGTAGCTGCAAGGGACCCATGTGTCATCAACATCTCCATTATCTTCAACAAAATCCTAATCAGTGTGAGACTATGAAACCTGAAGTCCTGCTCTAGCTTGTCTTCCACTTTCTCTCCCCCACCCCCATGTATTGTGTTATTCTTCCCTTCTCATCCTCTCCTTTTGCTTTTGTTCAAGTGTTGGGCTTTGGTAGTTTGGATTGTTTTGTAGCATGTCGGAGCAGCTGTGATCACAGAGGTTGCTCAAGCAAAGTTTTGAGGGGGTTTCCCTGACTGACCAGTCATGGTTACTGTACAGCTTCCCAGAGAATGGATTGTTACCCTATGACTGTCTTATCAAATGTAGGAAGAGGCTTTCTTAAGAAGCTGAAAGCACTTGTTTTCTTGTGAACCTTTCAGTTAATTTCAGTGTGACAGTGAGCTTATCCTTTCACAAAGGCTCTTTATACAAATTATGTAGTGAGGTTAATGTGCATGTAAGGAGTAATTTATACAGAAGAGTAAATAAATAGTTTTAGCATTGCTTGTTCTGAGCACCAGGGTTGAATTAACGGAGCTGAGCAGAATTTGATGCATGTCTTTGCAGTACATATTTGAAAATGTCAATGTTGCTGCTGATTAGGGTAAATAGAGATGATAAAGGTTTATGGCTTCCTCAGAGGCAGGATTCCTTTGGGATCTGGGGAAATAAGTGAACTGTCAATACATACTGAATAAATGAATTAATGAGGGACACTAACCTCATCAGGGAAAACTATGAATCTAGTGGAAGGTGGGACAGCAAGGTATCCCTGAAATATGTTAAGAACCAAATATATCATAACAATATGATTTTTTTTAAAAATGAAAATTATATAAAAGTGTAACAAGCAGGTGTGTGAAGCTCTTTTCTCCCCATGTGCAATGTTGCCAGTGTTACAGTACTGGCAAAAGTTTTAGTGCCCATATTTTGAAAAGGCTGTTTGGAAGACAGAGGGATTATGGAAAAAGCCAATAAAATGATCTGAAGGCAAGAGAAGAATTTCTTTGTTTACTTTCCCAAGAAAAGCCAAGTGCTTCACGCAGTGATTACAGTACCTGAAAGAAATACAAGAACAAATGCCTGTAAGTGGGAGCTACAGAATGTCCAGATAGAAACATGCCATTCTAAGCAATGTAACAGAGACTCCATCCATCCTGATAAATGGATGATTCTCGGGGGAACATGGATTTGAAACATCTCTTAATGGCAAAAATCCAGAGGGAATGAGCAAGCATACAAGCTAGAAAACAACTTCACTGAAGATCAATGTCATTAGACATAATGAAGATCAAAACATTGAACAGTAGTATACCATGGTCCAGAGGCACAATTACCTATTAGCATCAAGTCTGTCACTGACCAAGTGCTCTTTATTTTTCCTTTTTTTTTTTTCTTGTAAAGAACAAGATTTATTAAAGAAATACATAACTTTCAGGTGGCAGCAAGGACTTCTAAATGAGATAGGTATACAACCTTGGAGTTAAACTTTTTGAAGTGATGATGACAACCTTTCAGATACCACATCTTAACTTTTAACAGTGACTATCCAGAATTTTTAAAAATCAGAATTCTGAGTCTGAAGGAAAAATATTTGTCACCCTTTTTATGGGTTGTGGGTTTGTGGTGTTTTGTTTTGTTTTGTTTTTCTTTCTTTCCTTCCCCTGTGTTTAACAATGCTGGAAATTATTATGACTATTGAGTGACATCTAGTGGATATGATGCTGAATACCAATATCTCAAGGTTAAAATTCTTGGAAAAAAAAAATCATAGTTGTAGTGCTGACAAAGTGACCACGGGATTAAAATATTGTACATTGTAGCAACATGCAGGTAAGAAGCTTTAGCAAATTGAAATGTGTCAGATTTCTCTTTTTTAGGTGCCTCCAATTGTCATGTAAAAAACCCCAACATACTACTTGCTGCACATTGTTGATCACCTAATGTACTTACATAGAATGTAAATTTTAATCTACACACATACACGCTTTACCAGCCCACTGACTGTAAATCACAATCTGTCACATAGTACCACTCATATGGTGAAGAGGGGCTTCTGATATGTTTTTTTTAATGGATATATTTTTTTTTTTCCATTTCATTTTTCACAATTCAATATGAACTCATTCTTGAGGCTTGCTGAATACAAGAAGTCTGGAGTTGACTTTCCAGCTTGCTTTACAGTGAGCTGATGATGGAAAAATTGTGGTTTTTCAGAAGAGATTTTTGAAGAATAGCTGAAATGCTTGCCTGCCTTAATTCTCTTCTTGGGAGAATGTATTTCTGGGAAGACCACATTTAAAAAATTGAGATACAGAGACTTCATTTTCTGAAGTTGAAGGAAAAAAATGTCAACAGAAATCTTTTCTATCCTATGGGCATGATCCGGTGCTTTACTGTTTGCTTCACTTTATTGAGCATTTAAGCATGTAATTGTGAACTCTGGATTTCTCACCTTGGCTACAGAGCTCTCACAGGACTCTGTAGTGCTTTTAAAGCTCCAACTTATTAATTTTATTTTATTTTACCCAGTTTGTAAAGGTAAACTCAATTTTTTTTACACATTTATCATACACAATTTGACCAAGTCCTGGATACAGCAAAACACTGCTATGACATAGATAAGATAAATCCAAAAGTCACTAACATGGCCGATCTTTTAATCTATTGTATCAGTTCTATAGATAAGATAAATGAAATCTAGCTTAGACAGATACCATCAGTAAAGAATACACTAAATGTAGAGAATAGGGTGCAGTGAGGTCAGTGATTTTTAACTGATTTTTGTACTTGAGAGGGTTTTTTATTAATAAATTAGATTTTAGAGATATATGCTACTTTGGCATATCTGTCATTTTGAGGATTGGCATGATGTAACTTCATCTGTACCCACCTGCTGGTCTTTTTATTTATTTTTTTATTATTATTTTTAAATTATTTTTAATATTTTTTTTCACCTCCTAAGTCCAGTAGGATATTGGTTGCACAGACTGCAGGTATTCCAAGATGGAGATGCAACTCTATGTTCTCCACCCTCCCATCTTTATTTGCAATCTCACGCTCTCTTGATGCAGTCAGAAGGGGAAGCTGGAGCTGCAGCAGTTACTGCTCCTGCTCAAACCAGAGCCAGAACGATTCGGTCTTGTGGCAGGTGGTTTGCAAAGCTGCAGCCATCTGGTAGCAAAAATTTCAAATAACTGTTCACAACCCACTGCACATTCCTTCCAATGAGCATGTCAGAGTGCAGCAGTGCTTCATCCATTATGGTCTATTAAGACTGGGAAATCAATACCAGATACTCATAAGAGGTGGAGAAGTGGACTGCAGGCTGTAAGGAAGGATTTAGAGGTTTTTCAGATTTTAACTCTCTTCCTCTTTTCTTCTCCCCCCTTTCCCCAGCTGGAATGCAGTGACAGTCTATCCTTAAAGGAATTTTATTTTATTTATTCTTGTCTTTTCATAAAACCTGCACTGTATTTGCATGCCAACATACCTCTTCATAATAACTGCTTGTCTTTCTGTGACATCCTGTACTTGCATGTAGGCTGAGGTTAAGCTTCTATTGTAGAAGAAAGGACATTTTTCAAAATACAAGACTGTTTTCTTCTTTATTGCATATAAATTTAAGTTCACTAAATGAATGAACTGGATAGCCTAATCTCTGTAAAAGTTATGTATTATGGAGAAATTAATTTCACCAATACCAAATTCAATTTTATAACACAGGATCAAAGTTAAAAAAAAACAGAAAATAAAATAAAAAAACCCAAACCTTTACTCAGTGGATCTTGATTTTAAGTCAAAGTTTTCTTTCCACAAGAATTTTCAGTGTTATGCTATAAGAAGGATTTATGACCCAAATACGAGCTGCTGCTTCCTTATGGGAGATAAACCAGTGACATACTCTGTTTTACACAAAGTGTTATATCAAATTAATATTCTACTGCTGCCAACACTGAAAAATTTATCTTCTGTTTTGTGATGCTTTGCATTTGTATTTAACCCACTTATAAAGATGAAATTTTCTCAGACTTTATTTTTTTTTTAAGAGGAATTTTGTGACCATTTTAGAGGGAAGCTGAAAAATGTGTGAACCTCCTGATATTCATAAATGAGAAAGCAAGCAAGCAGCCTGTGGAGAGCTGGGCAGGGAGCATATGTGACTCATGAGTTAGGAGGTGCTTTACCTGACACCACTGAAAAATAGCCGAGACCAAAGGCTGCAGCAGGAGCCGCCCGCAGCCCAGAAAGGCAGGTGGAACGTTTCATGCTGTTGCACTGCTAGTGCCCCACAGCAGCAGGCTCTGCAGGAACCGATGCGAGAAGAAGCAAGTTTTCATCCAGGGCTTGCTCTTGCTGTAGCTGAAATACTCCTGCAGCTTTTAGTGAAATAGACTTGGGAGAATTAGTTTACCCATCTGGCTCAGCTAGTCGGCATGTCCTCCTCAGATTCCTGAGCATTTCATTAAGTCTCTTTCCC
>NW_009954614.1:2476591-2480052 GCF_000747805.2 Chaetura pelagica
CTACACGACTGTTGGCTCATGGGTTTCAAATCGGTGCTGCTCCTGATTTCAAATCATTGCTGAGCTGCAAGCAGAGCTATGACATGCAAACAGGGTGGCCTTTGCATGAGCAGTGAGACGTCACTTGGGAATAATAAAAAAGGCTAATAAAAAGCTGTTGCCACAAGGCAGGGCAGCTGCATACTAACAGCTTCTTTTGGGTCTCACAACCTAAGAATGTGGAACTTGATATAAGATACAAAGTGCAGTTGAAAGGCAAGGTAAAAGGGCTTAAGGCTAAGAGCCGTGTGGACTGGAGCTGATCCACCTGGAGAACTAGGAGTGTATGGCGCTGTTTAGACCTTCTTTTAGTCTGCTATTATCTCTCTGTGGCTCTGGTCAAGTGTGTGCTACCCAATTAACAGTATTCAGTTCCCAGGGAGAGAGCTCAGGGAAAAAGATGGCTCTCCAAAACTGAATGAAGTTTGCTGGAGGGCTGAGTATTTTTGCAGTCAAAGCTATTTTAGTAGCTAGTCTGGACACTGACTGTAATTTTTTGTCATATCTTTCTTTATCACATTGTACTAGTCTGGACTACAACGTCCAGGAACCGCCCATGAGGCTGTGCACTTCTCATCTTGCCACAAGCAAATACAGGCATGCTGAAGTCCTCAGAAAGAAAAGAAAGAGAAGTTTTGTTCCATGGCAATTGTATAGGATGAGAATTTTTAAATCAGTTCTCTGAACGTGAGGTTGTTAACTTTGCAGATACTTGAAGTTTAAAAGGTTTGGGTACTTGTATTTATTTATTTTTTTTAGGGATCTGCTTCCAATACTCTTAGACTCCTACTTGCCTAAGAAGTTTCCACTCCAAATCAATTTTTTTCTCTGCATGTACAGAAAGAATTTCCATTTTTAGATATTTAGCTACTTCTGAATCAGGGTAAAAAAAAAAAATAATTAAAAAAATAATTAAAAATAATAATTAAAATATATTTTTACTGCTACTAAGCCTGCAACACCTGTGGGTTTAAGTGTTGTCTCAGACAGTGCATTTGAAATATTAGTTGTGTACTTATTCACAGAGTTTAAACTTCTAAAGTTAAAAGACTCAATGTCACAAGTTCTTTTTTTCAGAATGAAAATAACTGACAAATGAGGGTGAGCTATAAAATAATTTCCTCAATCTAATTATTTTTTTTTCCTTTGGTCAGGAAGCTCTGAATCTGCAAATTAACCCTTACAGGAGAATTCCTGTTCCTGTACCAGGTCCTGATATCATTAAAGCCAGTCAGTCTTTAAGACGTTGGTCATCCATTTCTGATTTCAGCAAACATATGATTTGCTAAAAATGCTGTCTTCAAACCAGCTTTACTAAAGCTTAGAAACACCATGACATTGTTTTGCAATGCATTGCTATGCTCTGCTCTGCAGATATCCAGCCACACACAAAAAGAGCCCCATTACGAACAATATTTCACACCAACAATCCAACAAGGGTAGATGATGCAGTACTGAGATTGTGTTGCGGTGCTACTTTCTTTATTAGCATCATCTTGACCTACACCCATAATTTCAACAAATCACCCGGAGGAAAGGCCCAGTCTTGAAAAGTAGAAAACCTGACCAATCCACTCTTTGGGGGCCACAGGGGGCCAAACTCCTCCTCCCTTTCATACTGTGTGTCTAGGGGAAGTCTGCTTTTGTACAGCGTGGAGACTTCTTGCAAAAGTATGATGTCAAAAGCCAAGTGAAAGCCATGCTATTCACCAGCATAAGGGAATGTTAAAAAGCATAAATAGAATTATCCTTTTGAAGTTCAGAAATATTTTGCCTATTAGAATCTTCTAGAGCATATACCTATGTTTTATGGTCCATTTTGTCTTTTAGCTGTTGTCAGAGTGAAATCTTCCCCTTTTAGCTATGTTTTACAGCAATATAATGATCATTCTATCTAGTGAAGGTAAGAGTGAAACAAGACAGGCCTACAAGACCTGAAAATGGGACAGAGATAGAAATTAGCAATGCTTACTTTATTTTGTATAAAAAACTTAGCAGCAATCTCCTTTCTTTCATTTCAATATACTTCAAAGTTCAGCATTCAAAAAATACAAACAAAAAAACAAAGCTGGATTTTTGGTTTGTTCATTGTAAAGAACACTTGTTGTCTTCCAGGGTTATAATAGAATTTCAATTCAGGCAGGCTAAGACCTTCAGCTTTCATAAATATTAACATAAACAGCTTAGAAAATTTAAAAAATGTATGCCATCAAGAAAAAAAGAGTAGACTTTGCAGCTGAGCTGTGCACAAGTGCCATGATCCTGAGAAGCACAGTCTTGTGCAAGTGAATCATCCCATTGACTTCACTGACATTTGCTCATATGGGCAGAGCTGCTCACAAAGAAAGAGCAATAGTTACTTCTTCCCTACAGAGATAAACAGAAAAAGGTTGGTAACCTTACCTGTGGCTGTACATTGTACCAAAAGCAAAAATGTGTTATTCACAGACTGATCAATGATAATAAATCTTAACAAGAGAAGCAATTGTTTATTTGAATCAGGGTTAAAACCAGCTAGAATTACTTGCAAAAATGCCACAAGCAGGCAAGAAATGCCAACAGCATAAGCAGATGAACAAATTAACTTCAAGCACTCTAATGCTCTTCCCATTTTATGATGGACAGCAAATAAAAATATAGAAACAAAATAGCAACTAGTTTTTCTGTGCCAAGCCTCTCCAGTGTTTAAATTAGGTTCATAAATTAAATTAGACATGTTATTCTATACTAGTCTCTGTTTAAATCGAATGCTGTTGACTGCTCGTATCAATATATTACCCGATTCCATTTGTGGTTTCACCAGCGGTCATTAGTTTGCCTTTGGCATACCCTGTGGGATTTTTACCCAAGAGCTATTTTGAACATGAACCTTTCCATCTAAAGTCCAACCATGAAACCGGTGATTTGAAAGCATAACCTGCCAGAATTATTTTTAAGAATAGTGTTCTGAAAATTTGCAAACTATCAAGGTCAAATTACAAAGTTATGATCAATGGATGTGAGACTATATGTTATTTTGTGGGGGGAGAATACTTGTACATTTATAGTGTTGTATACTTGTGTCTACTTGTACAATATATAGTGTTCTGGTATTCACTACAGCTCTCTGTGTCTCTGCTTTGTCTAGATGGCAGTGGGTTCCCACTGTGCTCCCCAGAAGACTCTATAAAAATTTATTGCAACAGTAGAAGATGATCATGTGAAAAATCCCTGGGCAAACCTCTGGCTGCTGTTATAGTTACCTCCTCCATATGTTGGCAATTTTCAGGATGAGTGGAAAACTTTTATTACTTATTTGTAACCAGGATTTTAAAAAATAGAATTAAATAAGCATTTTGCTGGCTTGGTTGTCTTTGTCTTTCCTTTTCCCTTTCCTTCCCTTTGCTTTCTCTTTCTTTCCTCTTCCCCCCCCCCCCCCCCCC
>NW_009954614.1:2480106-2515935 GCF_000747805.2 Chaetura pelagica
GGGGGGGGGTGGGGGGGGGGGTGTTGTAGGGACTTTGGCTCTTATGGCAACGATCATCATGGAGGCCCAGGGAATGTTTACTTTAAGAAATCGCACTGTAATTGATGGTGGTTGTTGAGATATTGGCAAAGACAATCTCATACATGAGATTCAGCATACATGATTTAGTGAAGTTAAGCACGTTTTAACGATGTCAAGCAAAAGGCTTTGTCTAAAGTTAGAGAAAAGTGGGCAAGGCATATTAAAGGCAAAGGAGTCCATCTTAATAAACCCACAGGCACTTAGACCAGAAAAAAAAATGTAGTTTTAAGAAGCCAGCATTTTATTTTATTTTAATTTTTTTTCTGCTTTGTTCTGGTTCTTGTAGAGTCTTTAACAGCATTGTTTCTAGAGTACGATAAGTCACTGCACATCTATTGCTGTGTGTTTTATTCTGATTATTTCTCCAGGGGAAAAAAAACACAACAAAACCACAAAAAACCCAAACAACCCCAAAAAGCAAAAAAAAAAAAAAATACCTAAAAGATAACTACAAAGAACAACAGTATTTATTCAAGTAGTTGTTGTGGAAAGGACTTTATTTTGTATTTATTTTAAAATATATATGTAATTGTGTATTATGTGAAAGAATGCAGTTAAAGAAAATTGCGGTTTTCTTAAGTAGCACTAGATGGTGCTGTGGAGAAAAATATCTCAGCTAGCTTTCAGCTGTTTAATTTGGGTACTGAAATTTGGATAGCCAATGTAGCTGTATAAAGCATTGCTGTTTAGGGTTGCGTTAGAATGCTTTCTTTAGGAGTGGAACGTGTTGAGAACCATCATCTGACCAGCACCCAGGAGAGGTCAGGTCCCCCAGCCAGAAACATGTGGGTGTCATGTATAACATTTAGCTGAGAGTCATAGACAGCTGATGAGGAATGTGCTCAGATGACAACCAAAAAGTAGGGCAGGATTTTAAAATTTATGGAAAATCACCATAGAGAGTGGACAAAGGTTTTAAAGGTCTGTTGCAGCCGAAGAGATACAGAGCACAGTTCTGAACTAATTAAGTCATCAAGGTTTTCCTAGCCTGTTGTAGATACTATGAAAGTAGTACCTCCAACTGCTGTTAAGAGGGAGCTTCAGAAGTGCTCCTCCACCCATTATTTATCCTTTCTTGGCAGACATGTTCATCTGCTCAGATACAATGAAGAACTTACCCAGCTTCCAGGCTTTGTCTCCTCTTGAGATTCTTCCTATGTTCCAACTCTCAGCATGGAGCATAAGCAGAGGAAAAGGTCTGAACAGGCATCTGCAGTTTGTACCACTGCATAGGCTGATCTGCCTCTGCAGGCAGTGGTGCTGACTGCATGCCTTCCAGGCTGCAGCAGCACAGTGAACTGCTGTTACTTACAGCTTTGAACCATCTGTCTTGAAAATGGTCCACTCCAGTGCTCACAATGCGAAGCACGTACACCCCATTCAGCCACTCTCAGCTTTGCAACTAGTTGAGTCCTGAACAGGCACCAATCAATTATTTTTCCCCAGGACAAATGGTGTATTAGCTTATCAGCTGAGAGGCAAGGCCAGCCCCACAAGGTACCTATGCTCAACCTCCCTGTAACTGTGTTAGACATTTCTAGTGGCATTGTTATCCCCCTCATCAGCATGGATCTATCCAGAAAAAGCTCCTTCTACACTTCTTCCTAGCTGCTTGGGCCTCCTTCTCAAGCCTAGATCTTTGAAAGATGAATTTGTGCCACTTTACTTTATGCTGGTGTTATTCCTAAACTTCAAGAGACATAATTTATTTTGCCATCTTTATGGTGTTCCCACTTACTCTTTAAAGTCTTCTAAACAGAGAAGATATACAGAAAGGTACTTATATGTCTGGTGAGTGGAGGTTTTAAGTTAAAATTATAGTATTTTAATACTTCATATGCAACGATCTCTCTGTAAAGTTTTCATAATGTCAGAGAAGTTTATAGAGTAAATTAGTTTGACTTCACTCAGACTGCTAACATTTATAAATCTACAGCGTTGCCTCTCTGAATATATTTACTGCTGCAGAGAGGAAGGGGGGATCAAAGGGCTCTAACACTTATTTCTGCCATCATTTCTCATCTTCAGCACAGTTTGAGTTTTGTATACATAGCAGTTTCCTGCTCCAGAGATGTCAGAAATTATCTGGAGCCTGTTTACAGGACATTAGAATAGGATATGGAAGAACCTGCAAAGGAGCAGGTACTGCATATATTAAAATATTAATGGCCCACATAAGTAATGAATCCAGATTCACTTGTCAAATTTATTGTGTGCTGTATTTTGCAGTGTGGGTGTGGGAATAAAACTGGAATCTGTCTTTTCTAAGTGCATTTTTCCCCCACATATTATTTTAGCCTTGACAGTAATAAAAGGAGAAAAGTAAATGGTGCAATATTAGTGATCAAAAGCATCAAAACACATGAGGAGAATGTCTAATTGTAAAAGATCACCAAAGTAATAGCACCAGTAATTTCTGGTTCTGCACAGCTTGATGCTTTGAAATGTTTAATTTCCAGAGCTTGGAAGGACTTTTGAGTTCTTAGCATATCACATCCATGAAATGCCAAACCACTCAACAATGTGCCCTTTTTCCCCTCAGCAAAAGGAAAATCTATTTTTTAATTTACCATCAACATTGCCCACTCTAGGATACTTCTATTTGAAAAGCTCCACCAGGCTGAATCATATGATCTAAAGGCAACTATGTGGTTTTGACAAAAAAGTTGATATGATTCCTAGCCCCTATAAAAAAACAAAAACCCAAAGCAAAAAAACCCCACAAGCAAACAAAAAAACCCCAAGCCCACAAAAAAACTCCCCACAAAAAACCAAACCAAACCAATGAACTAAACCAACAACCAAAACCAAGCAACGAAACAAACCTAAAAAATAAAGACAACCAACAATTTCTCAGCCATTTCTTCTTGGCGTGTAGTTAATAATTTTTGAGTATTTGGGAACAGTAGTACCATGAAGACCACATCCTGCCATTATTGTCTCAACAATTTCTAGTGTGATTGAATGAATTGCCACCACAGCAATTGGAAGAATCGCAGATGCTGTATTTCTGGCTGAGAGGAGGGTGAAGAATTTGCCCCCATTAAGTCTTTTTTTTGGGCAATGCTAAATACATTTGTAGTTAAACAAAGAAGAAACACATGCTGTGATATATTCTGTGAATTTAGAATAATTGGGGAATTTAACTATTGGGCTTGACATTTCCTGTAATACACAACAAAAATCTCCCTACTTGAGCTCAGCATATCAGAAGCACAGCATTCCTTCTGAAAGATACCTGGTTTTAAGTATTGCCAGTGTTTGCAGAAAAAGAACAAGTCTGCTAGTGCAATTATTACTGAATATGATGAATAATGTTAGAACTCTCATGACTGGACTAAGTCCTCCTGAGGTCACTGACCTCTGAACTGTTCCACTGACCTACAGCAAGCTTAGCTACACCTGCCTATGTCACCCCAGATGGCTCTGTCTAACCTGTTTTTTAAAAGATTTTCAGTGCTGGAGGCTTCAGAGCCTCCCTAGGAGAGTGGTACCTAGGATACAGTTGGGCCCTGATTACCATTTAAGGTCAGTGATACAAAACAAATCTTTTTTTAAACCATGAGAAGACAGTTTTCACTTGGCAAACTGTGGCAAGTTTTAGATTGCTGCTTCTTCTACAGACGGTGTCCATTTCTACACTTTACAATCTTGCAACTATTGATACTCCCAGTCTCCACCAAATTGTCTGGTTGGCTGTAATTTGAACTTTTTTTAGGAAGTACATTTGTGGGAATCAAAATAATCTACTGTGCAGGCTCTGCTGTTCCTTCAAAGCCAGTGAAAGGGTATTCTAAAGTGATTTTAAGGCTCTACCTTCTTTTGTAAGAGTTATGGAATAGATGTGACATCATCACTTACCCACCTAGCTAAAATTTTGCTACTACCAAGATGTGTTAAATACATTTTATATGCTGATCATTCTGATCTTCTTCTACCCTTATAGTTCTGACCTGCCAATTTCATGCCTTCCATCAAAAGAGGACGTTTAGAAAGCAAATGAACAAACAGTGGATCCTTGCTGTGAAAACCAGTCATGTTTCAGAAAGTCACTGTGCATATATTTGGGGAGGTGGGAATTTCATTTTTGAACACAACTCCCTAGGCAGCTTCCTGCACAATCTGGCACTGTCAGAGAGCAAAAAGAGATTTTAGGGGCTGTCTCACACAACTGCTACATTTCTTTAGTCACAGAAATGTCCACAAATCAACAACATGGTATTTACAAGCATCCTACTACCTTCTGCAGTGCTGTTGATGTTAGCATAGAAGGCAGAAGTGAACGTGTTAATCCTCATACAGTTGAAAAGAAAAGGCTTTGTAACATTTGCAACATGTGTGGAAATGAGCAGATACACTTTTAAAACTACAGCACAGCCGGGATTTGTTTGTTCCTTTTTAAAATTATCCTTTTTATTGTCTGAGTTAAATGTTAACAAGTAATTTATTAAAGCATGGTGGTATTTTATCCATTACTGAATTATGATCCTATCCACAGTGTTACACTTGTTATTATTGTTATTACTATTATTATTATATTCCTTTATCTTCACGAGGACACAAGGCAGCTTCTGGAAAATAAGTGAATGCTGGCACTGCACCACCAGCAAAATATGTACATGGAAATCTGACTAATATTTAAATATATTCACCTCTGTTCCATGCACCATTCTAATATAATTTGCTTTTCTACTTTATGTGGTAATTTTATTTCTGTCCACTGTTAACTTAGAATTGCTTTCTACTTAAATAATTAAACTCATCCTGAATTATGCAACCAGTGTCTGAGATCATCTGCATTCTCACTGCACAGTTTCACTGACTCTTTTTAAAATATCAACGTATGTCCAAGGAAGAAGTGTAAAATACTTTTAAACTCACTTGGCATCTTCTAGGAAAGGAAAGAAATTAAAAAAAAACAACCACAAGAATATTGCTTCAGCTGGACAGTTATACAGAAGACAGACTGGAACCACTAAAATGCAAGACTTAATATCAGAACTGGAATTTAGTTTTGAAGTAGTTTTTTCCAGGCATCTAGTATCAGCAAAGAGTTACCAAGCAACACTGTAGATACTGGTAATGCAGGCAGATCTATTCAAATAAAAAATATTAAAACCATCATTGTTATCAGTGGAGCTATGTTATTACTGGATTCATAACATTTGGTATCTGTACGTTTTCATATTCTAGTCCTTAAGCAAAAAAATGCCTTTCCTGAAGAAGGTGCCCTTTATGTTCCTTCTGTTAGAGTAAACCTGTAGCCATCATCTTCTATAGTTGCACCTGTATTTTACAGGGGTGATACAGTAACAGATGCCAACCACCAAAGGGCAAATCCATGTTGAGTATGTGTGAGAAGATGCAAAGGAACATTTTTTTCCTAAGAACACTTATGCAATGATTGGCATGGGATTTCAGCAAGAGCTTTTGTGTTTACTTGTTCAGTTATTCCTCAGGAAAACAGCAAGTAAATGGGATAGACCCAGAATTATCTCATTACCTAGAATCAATCTACATTTTAGAGAAAAGAGGCTAGACAGTGAAATTGCTAAGAGTGTGTCCTGCAAGCTGGCTGCAGTATGGAAAAGTCATGTTACAGAGGGAGGGATTACTATTCCCTTGCCATGTGACTATGGGTAGCTGTGCCTAGAATGTTGTTGCAGGTTGGGTCAGAATGTTGGGGAAAATCATAGTCCTTCAAGATGGCTGCAAGAAGTTCTAGAGCTCCTGAAAGCAGATGGCTGAATTAATGGTAATCTCCAAACCCCAGAAAAGTCTTCCTCTCTGTTCAGTCCTAAAATGTGTGCAATCGGAACCTGCTGGTCAGAACAATAGACTTGTATTTCAATACTGTATGTAGCTGGAGGGTATAGGTGACACATAATCACACACTGTAGGCAGGCGGTAATGCCTGTGCCAGCACAACCCAAGTATGTAAGGTAAGGCCCTAGAAAGCCCTTTCAGAAAGGAGATTTGATTCTTGCAGCAGTAGAACAAAAGGTATGTTTTTCAGGTCTTTGTGAAGTGGCAAAAAGGGAGATTTTGCTTGTTCTTGAGAAGGAGCACAATTATTTACAAGTTACCTGGTGTCCTCATCAAGTTCTCCTGGATGAAACAGACAATAAGACCCTGGACCCTTTTGCTTGACTGCTTGGGTCAAGAGGGGAAATAGTCCTGAGGCCTGTGATAGAAGGAAGTTGAAATGGCAAGAATTCAGGGAAAAGCTATAAAGAAATGACAGCTGTTTGGAAGGTCTGATTTAGAGCAATAATACCACATCACCTCAACCTGTGAGTTGAACAAGTTGCTCTAAAGATGCCTTGAACCACTCTCTGCACTTCAAAGGAGGATCTCTTGTGCTGTGCTTTTTGTTGTCTGACACAGCACAAGGAGAACATTTAGTTGTGGGATTTACAGCATCCCATTTCCAGCTGGCATCTGACTCTATAAAACAGACAATATCTGGAGCAAGTTGAAAAAAGCTTTAGCTTGGGGCTGAATCAGCAAGTTGTATCTGCCAGTTTCTGTGAACAGTTCTGGGGCCAGCAGTCACAAAAGGCTGGGGACCACAGAATGGCAGTCTGCTTTTGTTGTTACTGGTCTGCTGATTCAAGCAAAGCAAATGAAGCAGCCTGGGCTCCTTTACTCACCTCAGTAATGCAAAATGCAGAAAACAGCAACATCCAGCAGGGAAGGCATGTTTGCTTTCTAGCTCCTCTCTCCTGTGAGGGAAAAGGAAGCTCAGGAAACCAGAAACCTCTCTATTCCCCTTTTAAATTTTGGCTGAAGGAGATGTATCCATTTTAACATGCAGCTCTGAGAACAACTTTTCAAATGATAGTGACACCTTCCTTTCCTGAGTCAAAAGCCTTTAAGGGCCACAGTCTAGATCCTCAAGGGACACATGCTGTGGGCAATTAAAAGGTTCTGATAAACATAAAGGTGATCCTTTATCACAGCCATCTCTCTTCAGAGGCAGTGGTAAGAGTATCCCTCTTAGAAGCTGATGAACACGCTAAGCTGTTGATTACAATTTTTAAAGGCAAACCCTGTGACAGAAAGCCACACAGATGATTTTATCTTCTAAAGATGCTACATGCTGTATGTGTCTGAACTCCTGTCTGTGCCTATCTTCTTACAGTGTGGAGAGAAAATTATTTGTTACAGTGTTTGTACCCAATTTAATTTAAGATGAGAAATCAGTGAGTAGAGTGAGAGGGTGGAATGGAGGGAGGGCAGGACCTGCTCCATCTACAGCTCTTAAAAATAGCATGCGAAGCCAGAAACTCATACAAAACTGAACTAGCCATCATCCACACGCAATGCCTTTCCAAACAGAGGATATCTACAATACTTCCCAATTATGTTCAGTTCACTGCAGCAGGTGACCCCAATTTCTTTGAAAAATCTTTATAACAGTTCTTTTCAGAAAAGCTGTGTGGGGTGCTCAGAATAAAAGTCAAGGCCTAAGAGTTTCACTTACTTGGGCTTCCTTCAAATAAAAGTGTGTGTATTACATGACCAGGGAGAGAGCTGGAGGACAAAGATGTGACACCTGCAACTGGGCATTTAAAGCCAGTGGCAAGATGAGTCGAAGATTATCAAAATGAAATTTTGAGAAATCTGTTGTGTTCACCACCTGGAGGACCTACGCCCTGCCTCTATTTCTTTCTCTTATTAGTACTGTATGCCCTGTGGCTGCTGTGTGTTGGCCCTGTTCTTGGCAGCCTGGTGGGGTCGATGCTGTCAGGGGGCCCTGGCAGTGGTGATGTTGCCCTGGTGGCTGCTGCATGGATGGGAATGTCATGGCCCCTGGGCTGGGGGGGACTGTGCAGCGAGGAGGCCCATGCTCACCCCAGCAGCACATGGCTGTGTCCTGTAGCTGTTCTCCTGAACGCTTTGGCTCTTGCCTGGAACATCTGCATGGTATGTAACCCTCTTGGGGTGTGCCTCCAAAGGAGCAATATGGTGAGGTCCTTAATGCAGGTGAAGCTGTAATGGCTTGGGGGTGGAGGGGAAGGGGGGCATTTCTAGGGATATCTGTACTAGGCTGAGTGCTTTTCTAGCTGTACACTCATGCACATGTTGAAATAATGGGCTCACTTTAGTTTCATGGGTGTTTTTCAGAACAGTGCAATAAGAGTACATGACTAGTTTTACTTAATATTTATTTTAGTGGTGTTGGCATGCAACTGACACAATGTAGCACAAAGAGCACAAATGAAATTTGCTGATGGCACCATAAGGAGGCACCAGTGTAAAGGGCATCAAGCTGTCATGGGGCAAGAACTGCATGACCTCAGGGGAAAAAGTAATAGAAGTGGAATTAAATTTTATAGCACAGAGTGTAAATGGACTTGGGCTTGGGGATTATTACCATTTTTTTGCTTTATACTGTGAGCTCATTAGCTAGGGATGACTGACTGAGAAGGATCTGGGTGTATTGGCCATGGGACAACTGAGATCCACCAGTGCCGTAAAGAGGCAATGGCAAGCCAAAAATGCCTCTGACAGGACATTTTCAGTGGAGATCAGGGAGAGTTCATGCCATTTTACAAGGTACTGCTGAGACCTCGTCTGCAATTCTGTCTCCAGTTTTAATCAGCCATATCTAAGAAAGATGGATTCAAATTGGAGCAGTTTGCAATGAAAGGCTAGCAGGTGTCTGAAAATGGAGAAAAACAAAGTTGAAAATCACCATGCTGGAGGAAAGTGTCAAACTGAGTTGGAATTTGTCTTATTCATTACTTCAGCTATTTTTTTTGTTACTGTAGCACTGGACATTTAAATTCCAGATAAATAAAATACAATTTGTTTTGCAATGGAGAGTGTCTTCTCTATCAATTTGCAATAATAATAATAAAAAAAAAGTTTATAGCTTTGTGATAGAATGGCCAATTTAAATTGGATTTCAAAGTTATAGTTTAGCCATCAGTTTGAAGTTTGTTGCAACATGGGCCTGAATGTCTAAAATAATTTCCAGTGGTCCATAAATCACTTTATGGAATTTGGAAATGTGTACAGGAATTGCTCCCAAGCCATCAGAAGTTAATGAAAAAAAAAAAAAAAAAAAAAAAAAAAAAAAGGTGATATTTTGTATTTTCAATGAAGCCTTAATTCATTATTATATCTATCAGAACATATATGATTCTTATGCAACCGTGGTTGTACTTCATCATCCTTGTTATGCGGCCACATACTTTCTGACTAATTGAACCTCTTTTCACTGCTTTCTGCACAGATACCATCTGCATGGCATGGCAGGCTTGTGCTCTATGACCTGAAGCTGGAATGGGACATCTTGCTCATAAACTGAAAGCAGGCAGGAGCCAAAACGTCACAGCTGTTTCCTCTCCTGCCCTTTGCCCTGGGTCTCTTAGGTGGCCTAGGGCCCAGGTGGTGGCACAGTGATGGGGCTCAGTGCTGCCCGAATCTCTCACCAGCTGCCCTGTGGTCAGTGCAGGACCCCAGCAGCTCGTGTTGATGCCAACCATCCTTGGCCTGACGGTGCTCAGCTCCCAAAATGCCAGTCTGGAGAAATGTATCAGGGGACAACTTGCAGCTTTGGTTCCATAATATCGAGGAGGCTGGAAGGATCTGAACCATTGCTGGTGATAGACCTGTTTCCTGAAATTTCTGTCCAGTTTCAAAGGACTGGATGAGGAGGGAAAGTCTCTGAGGATGTTCTCACTAATTTTCTTCTCCACAGCTTTTCATAGAATGAGCAAAAGAAAGTTTTCACACAGAGATTCTATTTTTAATTCTGAAAATGTATGCACTTCCTTGTTTTTTTTTTAGGATTGGGCCATCTGTTTACAATGAGAAAGGTAATGGATGTTAAATGCAAGTAAACTGTGATCTTTTCTTGGAAGATGCTTGATTTCCTTACCTTTGTGTCCACCCTCTCTCCAAACAAGCCTTCGACATGAGTGATGGCTCCTTTGAGATGCATCAGTTATCTTTTCACTTACTGCCAAAATACTTGATGTTTAAAGGAATTCCAAGGAATTTTGATGGAAAACTTAAATGAATGAAGGGTCTGAAGTATTATTCAAGAAACAAATGGTGAGCAGACATTTTCTTAAAGGCATCTCAGGGCAGGGAGAAGGCTCCAGACTACATGAGTAATCTGGTGTCTTGCTCTCCTCTGCCCTTTTCCTGAGGGACCCTCAGAGCCTCTGTCTTCTCACATAACATGATGTGCACCTACTGCTTGATTAAAATTCAAGTATTACAGCTGTGTGACAGATGAGAGTGTGGTCATGTTTAAGGAGTGCCTATATACTTAACAGCAAGTTACTGTAAGAAACTGTAAGTTCCCTGTGTTGTCACCTGCCCAAATGCCTTACCCAAAATTACTAGAGGGATTTTCCACCAGCTAGCAGCTGATATCCTGTCCTGTAATAGGGGATGGGAACGGTCAGGCAACCTTCTCATATCTTCATACAGGGTGCAAACAGTGTCTCAGTCAAAAGGTTGGACTCTGATGTCCAAACTTCACAGCACCGCTGTTTGCTTAAGGCAGAAAAAAAAAATTCAAGGCACTGGATAAGGTGAGGTAGGGCAATATTTGTATTGAGCATCAACGTGCACATTCTAGAAGCCACCTGCTTCAATATTTTGTAAAATATGTTTTGAGACAGAAATGCCAAATGGTATACAGATGCTAATCATCTTAAACCATCAATATCTCTTTTCTAAGCATGGATCAGAGAACAGTATCTTGGATGCAGCGCAAACCAACAGACAATATTATTGTAAAGCAGAGAAACTATCAGGTCATACTTTAATTCTTCTCATCTGTCCAGGGAGTTTATTTTATCTCTACCGCAAAGGGAGGATTCACAGATATATCTAGCTGAGGCAGAAGGGATGTTGTAAAGGCATATTTAATGGCATGTTGTTAAGATTTTATCATGCCCACATGTAAGACTGGAAATGTGGAAGGTGCAACCATTCTTTTACCATAGTAGAGATGATGCTTCTTTAACAGTTTGTTATCTGCAATACATAATCTTTACTGCAGATAGCATCCTGAAATTACAGGTTTTATCTAGTTTTTGGTCAATTTGAACTCTTCTTTTATAGCCTGTGAAAATGCCTGTATGTGTTTTTGTACATGTCAGCCAATAGTGTTTATAATGTATAGGAATACGCTCTTCTTTTGCCCTATTGTTTCCGAAGCATCAGGAAACTTTCTGTTCTAGAAGATGAGACTAAAATAGTTCTGCTCTGAAGGATCCGTGTATAAACTAGCCTCAGGTCATCTACTGGTACATGCCTTTCCTCTTCAGAAGCTTCAAGAGTTGATTTGGATTGAGAACAGTTTAGTTAATCCAGTTTAGTTTAATCCAAAACTAGTTTTCTCTAGTTTTGTGAAGTTCAGACATTGTCCTGGAGATGAGCTGTGATGTTTTGAACGGTTCTGCCTCAAACTACAAACTTGGCTATTGGCATAAAGGAAAGTGAAGGTTCTTTTGGATGATTGCAGTGACTAGTCAAAAGCCAGCTAGTTTTTCACTATAAGGTTTTGTAAAGAGCCCTGCAGGCATGCCACCTGTTCCTTTTTCTTAAAAATTGCTCTTAGTATTAAAAATGGATGGCCCTTTTTTTTGCAGATCTGTTGTTTGACGCAGAAACAAGTTATCTGATGCAATTTCAAACTATTTGGAATTAGGCTTGTTGTTGTTCCGTGCTATCCTGGTCCATGCCTGGAGCTCATAGGCACTTCTCCACTAAAACTAATCTAATAACAAATGAAAAAAAATATTTTGAAAACCTGCTTCTGCAGAGTTTTATGTTGGCTTCCTCAAATATCTTTCAATCCTGCCACTATGCTAAAAAGAGGTTGTTGGTTTTCTTTTCAGCCACAAGCTGTCTCAAATTCTTCTGTTATCTCAGGCATAAAGTTTCTGTGAAGGTGTCTCCTTCACAGAGAAATCAGTGAGTTTGGCAGGAGCAAAAGAAGTACTAGAGTCTCTGTATTTGGACAAAACAATGCATCAGCCATGCAAGTTCAGCATTTTAATTGATCTATGAGTGAAATTTAAATTATGAGTGAAGTTTAATTTATCTGTGAGTGAAACCTGATGTTCAAATATCTGTTATCAATCTTCCATGGTTTTCCTTCTTATTAAATGCCAATCATTTCCTATTAGAGCTGGACAAATCCAGTGTGTTTTTGTTGTACTGCCTATTGCTCTTCTTATGTGTCATCATCTTGGTTAAGACTGAGAAGGTCAGTGTTGCACATTCCTGTTCTGCATTGCACACCATTTTCCATTTGGATAAGGTAGGCCATGTAGGTACATGCTCTCCTTTGAGCAATCTGATCTAGTGGGAGGTGTTCCTGCTCGTGCACGGCTGTTGGAACTAGATGATCTTAGAGGTCTCTTCCAACCGAAATAATTCTATGATCCTGTGAATTAATGTGATGTATTAGAGCTTGATCTTCCCAGCACCTCTCTGCCTCTGAAACTTCCTGCATGTAAAAAGGCTCATTCAGTTTAATGGGGCAGCTCGTGTTGGTAGGACTGAAGCCTTGAAGTGCAAGGGCAGCTTTCATTGACAGTCATTGCAGCTATTTATCTAAATCCTTTGGGCATCTATGGACAAAAAGAAAACAGCAGTACATCGAAAAAATGAATTTTGAATATGTTTATGATTAAAGTGAGAGCTAATACAATATGAAACAATAAAGCCCACATAGGACCCAATGGTTGCTTTAAATTCAAATAGGCTTCATTTGACCATGAAATAATTTTATTAATATCAATCGATGTACACCACTGCTGACTTTGTGACCATAATACATTTCACAGAGAAGAAAGTTTTCATTGAACTTTGTAATACAATTGGAATGTTGAATTTTTTAAGATAATTTGCTGGAAAAAGAAAACCAATGTTAATATTATTGCTTGGTTAATTATTTCAGGTACTGCTGAATGATACCTTCTGAGTGAAGCTCTTATTTTTTAGGTGATTTTCCCTTAGAAATCTGCAAGTTTAGACAGACAAAAGGGCTAGAATTTTCAAGTGTGACCTTTCAGATGTCTGTCTGACTTAGGCTTTTCTCTCCACCAGTGTCCAAACTACCTCAGGTGCAGCAAAAATCACAGTTGTAAAGGTGATGAGTTAGCATTTTTATTTAAAAAAAATTCCAAAGGGCAAACCTGGCTAGATATTTGTTTGTTGAGTATGCCTAGGCTTGCATGTTTGCTTGAGCATTTAATATAACATTAAAGGATGGACAAGCTGTCGTCACTGCTCCTAACCAGCATGAGTACAATACCATTATAAACATTTCCTTATTACATTAACGTTGCTTTTCAAATCACTATTGCCATTCACACACCTGCATCAAGTCACTTTTGTCACATCACTTCTTAACTCAGATGAATGGTTACCACTGTTACTGCAACTTAACCTTGCAGGTGGCTAGCCAAAATTTCAGCTACTAAACCTAGATGTACCAAAGAAACAAGTTAGCCTTTGTCAAACTCAATTGCACAGCTATCACAGTATCTTCTTGGTTAAAATAAAAGGAAAAAAACCCAAACCTGTTCACAGTTATTTTATCCTTGTCCAGTCATCATCTCAGGCATAAACTGCTCTGCTTGCAGAGCAGATCTCTGAAGAGTCACAAATCTCTAGAATTAGTATGCTAACCAGGTGAAAATTCAGTACTTGCAGACAGAACACCTGGGGGGAAGCCAAACCCAACAAAATCCATGCATGCTTGAATAGTACTATCACTACCAGAACAAGCTGCATTAAAGCTGAGTGGGACAAGATTGTTCCTGGTTCCATGCTTTTTAATATATCTGCTGTGCAGCAAAAAAATAAGACCACAACCAACAGTGCTATCATGCTGGCTTGTTCAAATCTGTGTGGGGGAAGGAAGAAGAAAGCAGAGAATATTGTTGACAGTTTTGTTGCATAATACTGCAAAGGCTGTCCCTGTTTCATCCATAATCAGTTTTGCCTTTAAACATATGATTTAGCTATAAATTTTCACCCTAGCCATGAGTACTGCCTTCATAAACTCACTGAAAAGCAAATTAACCTTTTCTCTCTAGAATGAACTCTCCCATTAATACGAAAATCATGCAGTCCCATTTGTTTTGGTTATTCCAGCCTGTCTACACTTCTCAAGTGGAATAGTGACTTGTCTAGTTACTCAATTAAGCAGAATTAATTTTAAGAGCAAATTAAAAAAACCCAAACAAACAAACAACAAAATGCCATCCAATAATATAGTAAATGATGCTCTGGAGGGCTTTCATTACTTAATCTGTGGTTTCTAATTGCAAAACAAACTGTCTAATTATTGTCCCAATTCTTCCATCCTGACCTTGGACAAGATCCATGGTTGAGCATCAATACATTTTAACAGAAGTACATGTTACCTACACACTTTTCAGTTGGGTGCTGCTCTAGTCCCTTCAGGTTCCTGGGCATATCTTTAAGGTAATTTTTATAATTCCTGCCTTTATCAGGATGAAACTTCCCTTTTTTGCGTTATAAACATTATGTAGTATCTGCTCTCCAGTGACAAGCATGAAATCTTACTCTCAAAAACACGTGGACCTTTTATCACCCACGGAAAAATACATCCAAAGACCAGAAGTCCACCAAGATCAAAGGAAAAAAGTCTGTGTGCAGTGAAGAAAGAGCTGTAATAGAATCCAAGTGCTGAATCGGTATGGGCATAGAGGGTAATGGGAAAGGTTATGTGGGATTTTCTTTGTTCTCACTTTTCTGCAGTCCTAGCAGATGCTAAGGAGTATTTTCTCTTCTGCTTGTCAGGCTTTGTACCCTTAAACAAAGGATTTCATCACCCTACTTTATTCTATCATCTTTCACTCACAGGCAAATATGGTTAGTAGAAAGCCATTTTTTTTCTCTCTATGCTTTCACCTTTTTATCTAGACAAGTGATATAGCTTTGGTTCTCCTACTCCTACTGCAATCAATGAATTCCTGTTTTGCTAGGAAGAATGCAGAACAAGATGCAGCTATATCCAGTCTCATTAAGGAACACACCCTAAATATATGTAGACTTCTGATAGCAAAAAATAATTAAATCTGCAGTAAAACACTAACTCATGTCACACCTTATCAAAATGTCTAATTTCATGGTGGCACAGCTAATTTCTGTCCCCAGGGTCTCAGAAGTGTTGTTTTAGGGTCTTTGATGACTCATTTGAGATTGAATCCATGTAGTTCTAGGAAACGAAAAAAGAAAAAAAAACGAAACAAAAAAAAAAGAGAAGAAAACTGAGACTCTGTGGCAAAGGCTGAAGGTTCTTGTAGTGAGAAATGCTGAGGAGGGCTCTGTTATGTAACTACTGCCTACCTGCAGGCTCAGGAGCAGGATCCAAAACCACATCCAAATCCATTGCGGCATCTCTGGAACATCCTTACTGATCACTGTCCTCATTTTGGAGTTGCCCGGGTATTACATGCAACTTTCTTATGTTCCTGGAGGTAAATTAAGAGCTACTCCAATTCTCAATGACTCATAGCGAAGCTCAAGACACTGGAACCTAGAAAAAAACATTTTCCTTCAAACAAGGGCTGCTCTGTCAGGTTTTTGGAGGTCATGTAGAGGATACACAGGCAACAACTGTGTTCTTTTAAAACATGGCCAAAGCAGGGGGCAGGCCCACTTTTGTCACAACAATCTTATTATCTAGGCAGTCACCAAACATAGAAGTAAATGAGAGTTTCTCCCAGGACTATTTCAGTGTTTTATATACTTTGGAACATGCCAGCATTGGATAAACATTCTTGGAAGTGAGGGACCTTCTCTTTCTTTTCTGGCCCAGTGCATCTTGGGTTCATTTCTGCATCATACTCAAATTGTCTCTTTGACCCAGCAGATATTTAACTATTTCTTGCAAAGCTAAGTGTGAGATCTCTTCCATTTCCCTGAGAATAATTGCCACATTGCAAACTGCAAAACCTGTAAAAAAGAGAATGCTGAGAGCTCTCCCAATTCTCAAGGGTGTACCGTACACCGCAGTGCACATGTGGCCTCACGCAGACTGTCAGCACAAGCTTCTTCTTCCCAGAACAGACAACATTTGTAAGGAGAATCAAGTGTACAAGTACTTACTCAGTGTTTGGGAAAAAGGGAGGGAACCTGGCTAGAGAACGGAAAGTTAACAAAGAGACAGTGTGTGTGTGTGTGTGAAGAGTTAAGGATGCATCTTCCTTCCATCTCTAATAATTGTACACCTGCATGCTACTGAATTTCAGGCACAAACGCTACTACAAATGTCGTTTTTATTATAGTTGTCTCCTGAAAAAAAACGGCTCATCATTTCACTGCTTTAAAAGAAATAATTACCTTTTTGCCAATGTATACCTTTATGAAGGGAACACATAATTCTTTCCAGAAGCATAATTTTAGTATCTGTAGAGATGCTGTTGGCCTCTATCTTATTGTTCTACTGCTTGCCATGTGCTCCAGGCCAATGTTACTCTAACAGCCATTTTGATTATTATAAGCTTAGCAAGAGCTTTGAGGTAATTTAATGTCTTTTCACTTGCTAAACATGTACTCTGTTCTTCTAATTATGTTAAACTGAACTTCTAAATTAAACAGTTAATATAGGTCAAAATTAGTCCTTCAGGGCTGGGGCAAAGTCTGCCTGCTATTCCCATTACCTGCAAGCTTAAGCTATGGCATTTGTCTCATTCTCTAAATTCCATGGTGTTGTCAAGTACTTTTTAATGTTTTCAAATACCAGTGATAGTTTTGCTAAAATCATCTCTCTCTAATTCTCCTCTTTAATATGCAGCTGCTTCGTTTCTAACTTTTTTATGCTGATTCAGACCTACATTATTAAAGAATGCATACACATCACCTTTGTCTCATAAATAAAAAGTCCTCCCTAAAGCTTTCAAAGTGCTTAGCTGCCCTGCATAGTGCAGTGAAGAGGGTGAAATGGAATATATTATGAAATGTCATATGCAGTGCAAATTGGATGAGCAATTAATGAACTAATAATAAGGTTGCAATATTATTTCTTCAGAAATATTTCATTTTGACATCAATAGGCATCATACATATCTCTGTGTGAAATGACTTCATAGCTTTGGTTGGTCTTAGGGTAGCAATGTTTAGAAAACAAAATAAAGGCATCTATGGCACTATTAATGGAAAGATTAAAGCTGCAGATGAAAATGCACAGAAGCCAGGATAAGAACTGTAACATCAGCTAATTTACTTTATACTTTTATACTGTCTGTTATGGGAGACTGTTGAAATTTATGTCTGGTTACACAAGTACTGCATGCCTGCTAGCTTGATTGACACTAGTTGTATTAATCTCCTCAGGCTGCCTCTATAGTCAGTGAAGATACAGAAGCCTTGTTCTGCTACTTCAAATTTCCCTGTCACACTAGGCAAAAGTAAGCTTTTTTTTTAATTAATCCTTCTGTCTCAATTTTAGTTTTTTTTTAAGACCTCAGTACAGGATCTGTAATTAAAATTAAGCATGTGCTTAATTCATTTTCTAAATATAGATGAATTTAAGCACATGCTTAAATGCCTTGCTCACTTGAGGCCTTAATAGACCATGCAAACTTAAAAGTTCACATCTCATTGAGATAAATGGAGTGGGTAATCATACTTGTATCAGAACAGAAGCTGCTGCTCACTCTGTATGTAGTCAGCATCTTGCAGTATTGTCCTCTCTCTCTGGCTGGGACTTCTAGATCTTGCTGAAATAAGATAGTAAAAGCACAATAAGAACTGTTATTTCTCACTCAGATCAGTTCAGCAAAACAGTATTTGATAGTGTGATGTCTGTGCATTTGCCACAGAGAAAAGAAAAAAATTTCTATGAAATCTTATGATTTACAAAATAGGTAGAAATCAGGTGTAAGCAAACAGAAACGATACTTAGAACCAAAGAATCCACCAGCTACTTCGTGACCATACACTGTCTTTCCTAGATATGATTTTAAGACAGATTTTTTTTTGTTTCAAAGAGACAATTGCTGTCTCTCTCAGGACTTGTCTGTACTAAGGGATTTTGCATAAATATCATGCTTTTGGTAACAACAGCAAAGTCCTAAAGATATTCCTAATGTTGGCTGAGTTCATGGTAGTGCTAGCATTTTCAACATTAGTCCTTTGTTTTCTGACCCAATCATTAAATGGTATGAATCTCCATTTCCATTCCTGTTCATGGTTTTGCTATTTGCATCTCCACCCTTGTGCAGGACCCTGCACTTGGCCTTGTTGAACTTCATGAGGTTGGCTCTGGCCCACCTCACAAGGCTGTCATAGTTCTTCTGGATGGCATCCCTTTCCTTGAGCATGTTGTCCTCACCACATAGTTTGGTGTTGTTGGCAAACTTGCTGAGAGTGCACTCAAACCCACTGTCCATGTTACCAACAAAGATGTCAAGCAGCAGCATTCCTAGCACCAATCCCTGAGGAACATCACTCATTGATCTCCACTTGGACATTGAGCTGTTGGCTGTAATTTTTTAAGTGTGACCATCCAGCTGGTTCTTTATCCACTGAGTGGTCTATCTGTCAAGTCCATGTCTCTCTCTCTAATTTAGAAACAAGGATGTTGTGTGGGATAGTGTCAAATGCTTTGCACAAGTCCAGGAAGATGACATCCGTTGCTCTTCCCTTACCCACAGATGTTGTAGCCCTGTAACAGGAGGCCACCAAATTTGTCAAGCATGATTTGCCCTTAGTAAAGCCATGAGATGCAGTCTTGTGTCTGGGTTGTCCCCAGGATATTCTTGAATTTGATAATGATTGAACTCGTGTTTCCCTCAGTAAGAAATCAGTATTTTCTAACATGAATTAATCCTGTTTTCAATTAGATGAACTGTGGGAAATGGTAAAAAAGCTTTTTGGAAGGAACAGGAAACATACCAAAATATAATATTCAGTTAGATACCATGACCTCAAATGTCATTCCTTAGGAAATAAGACTATCAGGTTTCATTAAAGCTAACTATGGTGGACATGTCTTATCACTGTCCCAGTGATAAGGTCTGGGCATGTGATGCTTTTTAAAAAGAACCCTATAGAACAGTCCCAACAGTGGCTGTCTTTGTTTATAAAAGCTTCTGCACCTACCAGTTATTTCTTTTTCTCTGTATGTCGGAACTTGTAGGTTTGTTTTGAGCCACGTTAGATGATAAAATTAAAAATACTGGAAGCTAAATAAGCATGAAGCACTGCCTGGACAGATGACAGCCTGAAAATTTAACACCATGTCCTTTATGATAAAGTCACTAACCTATACATGTTACATTATGTAACTATTTTGTTATCACTCTCCTAAATTACTGAACATTACTGAGCACATTACTGAAGGTCACAAAAGAGAGTGAGGTACTTGAAAGAACTACAGAATTATTTGGGCGGTGAAATTAATGTATAATAGTAGAAAGCCTAAAGAAGATAACTCTGTTTCATGTCTGTAAGAAAGGTGAAGAGAGATTCTACAAGAACCTACTGTGATTACATTGATCTGTAATACAGTATTAGCATAGTTAGTAACATGCTATAAGCTTTGCACTGAGTTTGCAAGGTGTCAGCACTTGTTTTTTCTGAACTTTCCTTGACCTGCTTGCAGCCTTGTTTTAGTTGGCTTAGTTGTCACAGCAATTTTTTTAACTCTTTAGGACTTCATGGTTGATTTGCTTTTCTTCCGTTTATCTTTGTCTGGTGCCACCATGATTCTACCTGTACATAAAAATACAGGCAAGACAGGTGTCATGGTTCCTTGTCTCTCTCCTGCCTGGCTCGCCAATAATGTCGTGGTTTGGGCTGAAAATGACAACAAAGGAACAGCCCCATGGCCACTCACTCAACTACCCCCCCAACACATACACACTCTGGGATGAGGAGGACAAAGCTCATGGGTTGAGAAAAAGGACAAGGAGGATTCTTCACTCAACTTGGGGGAAAAATACTGCTTTAATTTCACACTAATCAAACACACACAGGACACAGACATCACGAAGAGCAGGGCTTGCATATGTCACCCCCACCTCTCCCTTCTTCCCAGGCCCAAATTGCTTTGTTCCCGGTTTCTCTCCCTCCTTCCCCTCAGGCGCACTGGGGATGGCAGTTCACAGGCTGGTGGTTCTTGCCTAGCCATCCTTGTCAGGAAGAAGGATTCCTTACAGTCCTTCCCTGCTTTCTCATGGGGTCCCTCCCATGGGAGACAGTCCTCCAGGAACCTCTCCTTCATGAGTCCTTCCCATGAGGTCCGGAGCTGCACCAGCCTGGGCTTCCCACAGAGTCACAGGCTGCTTTAGGAACAGCCACCTCCCCTGGCACCAGGGTCTTCCCAAGCTGTGTAATCAGAGTCCACTGGCAGCAAATCAACGTCTACTGGCCACAAAATCCAAGTCCACTGGCCAAGTTCACCCCTCTTGGCACCCCAGGGAATGTTCCACCGTGTTCGTCCATGAGTACAGGGGCACAGCTGCCATCTCGCCATGGGTTGCAGGGAAACTTCTGCGTGGGCACCTTCTTCCCCTTCTTCCTCACCAACCACCAGCACTGCTCTCTTTCTCCACCACAGCTCTTCTTTCAGTTCTTCTCTACTCAGGTGTTATAACCTTTCTTTAGTATGCTAATACACTGTTGTCCCTCTAATGGCTCCTTGGCTGGGTTTGGAGCAGGGGGAGCTTCTCAGCTTCCTACCGGAGCCCCTCCTGGTGCCCTTCCCTCACTACCAAAAAACCCACCAAACCAAACCAGAACAGCAGGATAAGAGAGACACAGGGCCCAGTGTGGAGGAATGTAGGCTTGGAATTATATGGGGCACAGGCTCAATAACTAGACACCCCATGGTTAAAGAAATTAAGACCTAGAATTGGACAAAACTGGGTTTTAGGATAAGAAAGCAAATACGGAAATAGTATCTGACATATGTAAATCCACCATAAAAATTGTAACTGTAACATGGAAGTGCAGAATAATGAAATAAATGCTAGGTGTGAAACCATGTTAGCAGGAATATAAAAGTAACCCTGAATGAATCCAAGACAGAGAAAGAGGAAAATATCTATGTGAATCTTATATTTCTACTGGCAAAGGACTTGGGATGCCGACAACTTGCTGTTAGCAACACCAACACCAGAATTAAACCTTCCACCTTAGGGCTAAGAGGAACAACACAAGGGTAACCATAACATTAGGAAAAGAGGTAGAAATTAAAAGCATGTGTAAAAAATTAACTGTATTACTATTATTATTACCAACTATTTTCTACTTAGACATATTCTTTCTCTTTCCATAGTAATTATATTTGGACAAATAATGATTCTGGGATTAAAGTGCTAGGATTGCAATTGCTGTAAAGATACATTTTCACTTTATGTATAAGGTATGTTTCCTCTTTGCCTGTAAACAAGATTTTTAACTACCAAAATAAAGAAATTTTGAAAACACAGAGCTTTTTAACAGTAGTAGAAAATAATGTAATTAGATCCAGTGGTCAAAAATTGATGTGGCTGAAACAATGCAATGATATTTCTCATATGTTGCCAGCAGTAGTAATTAAATATGAAAATAAAAAGCAAACTGTGCAAAACAGAAAAAAATGGTCTTAATAGGGAAATGTTAATCAGGAATGTGCATTTCACCATAGGAGTTTGTTTTGGCTTTGTCTTTTCACCAATGGCAAGCTTTAGGAAAGTGGGAAATAGTGGTTTACTATATCTAATGGAATTAGTCTGCCCTCTCTTCTACATTTGCCAGGACATTGTTGTTGCACTGGCTCTCAGTGATGTCAGGCTCCCTGTTAATTCTCCTGCAAGCTCTTTGAAAGAAGCAGCACTTCTTTAGGCTCATGGAAGTTTCCCACTAGGGGAATGGAGGGGGACATCATCTACATGCTGCTTCTCTCTCCCTTGAGCTTAGAAAAAAATTGTCCTGGGCAAGGTTCACTGAAAGGCCTTGCCTTTTCAGGGGTTGTGAAAGTTGTACATAAAATGAATTTTTATTGCCAAAACGGATCATATTATTTGGAGTGTTTTAGGCTACATGTGTACAAAGCAGCAAGTAACTGTTCTTTGGAGAGCTACAGCAAGGCTTTATAAGAACATGGAATGGAAGCAAAGAGGTCACATTAATTTATGCTTTCATAATATCGAGACTGTAAGGAAATACATTTTAAATAAAAATTGACATAGGAGACCTCCATGATAACAGCTTATATTGAAGAAAATCATTCTTATACAATGCATTTCTCAAGGCTCATAAAAGATAGCAATAACAAAAAAAACATTATGCAGTATCTGGGAAATTCTATTTACTTAAAATGCCTTCTGCTTTTATTATTATCCAAGCTCATTCCTTCACTGGAAGTTCTGATTGCAGCTTGAGCAATGTGTATGATCTCATTACAACAGGGTTGTATTAGAAAATCTGATATTGATAGTTCCAACAATGGCACCTTTCTCTTATTATCTGTCACTTGGCTACAAGAGCTGTGCAAATTTCCTGCCATCAAATTCTGGCAGGTGGCTGGAAAGCAATCTAATATGCTGCACATGTCCTACATATACCCTATTGTGCTGGGGGAAAAAACATGTTTATATTCTGACTGTGGCTAGTTCAGAGCATGGACTGCTTCACAGGCAGTGTTGGGTAGTGGGTGGATTTGTGTTTTCTTGGGGAGCATATAAAAGGGCAATCATGTAACCCATAATATGGTTACACATCAACATGGATCTTTTGACCATACACCCTTAAGTGAGTCACAGGCAACTTTCAGGGCAGTTATTAATTGATTTCTAGCAACCAGTTCCTTATGTCCTCATAATCACTCTTCTACTGCATGTTCATGTCCAAAACCAACTAGATTTTCCCTTTAAAAGGTCCACAAGGCTATGTGCTGTCACTTAGCTCAAGGGATCACAAATACTCAAGATACATACTCCCAAATTTTGGTGCTGTTATGAGAAAGGCAAGGAGGAAGAGCTACCTCTCTTTGTCCCTATGCAGTTCTCCTATGCTGTTAGCTATCCTCTACCTTTGTAGGGTTTATCAGTACTGACAGATTCAACTGGTGGTATAGGCTTACTTGCTCACAAGCCCTACACCAGAAGGGTCATGAAATAGAAAACAAATCTTTCCTGTCAGCCCAAAGTTAATGGTTTTGTAGCCTTCAAAATTAAGATTTATTAAGAAAAAAAAAAAATCCCAAAATTTCACACACGATAAATCAATTCACTATATAAGCAGGGCAAATGCAGAACCTACAAAGTCAGAAATAAAACATGAAAAGCAGTAAAATAAGTACCCGTCTCAAGAAGGAAGATCCTTTTCTCGAGGCTTTCCTTTAAGTTTAGCAACTTTCAGTGTTTCTGTGGTTGAAAGAAAGTGCTGTCTCAACTGGCTTCTCTTTGCAATCTTTAAGGTCACTTTCTGTCAGTTCTGAAGCTTGGTGTAGGCCAGCTCTCCACTAAACCTAGCCTCTTGCTCCATTCAGGATTTCTCTAGTCCCCAAACTTTCAGTCTTTTCCTTGCTTTCCTCTTCTCACACCACTTGTCCTGCCCTGGCTTTTGGAGGGATTAAGCAGTCTGACTTGCTAGGATACTCTTATGGAAAGTGTGGTTTCCCTTTCTTCTTTGTAGGGTGTTCCCCTTCAAACCACAGTGTAGTGACCAGTACTAGCCTTCCTCCCTCCTGCCCCTCTTCACATTATTCCTGTAGTTATATTGCGTGATATAAATATGTCATTGTGTAAGTACCTGTTCAGGAACTACATTAGCATTAACCAGCCTAGCCTGCTCTTAAATCTTTTTGACAAGGGCAGCCCAAAGTCCTGGCTGAAGAGAGCATGTTGCCAGTTCCCTTGCTCCCTACTTGCTTTTTTCTTATTTCATAACATGTGTGGTTTTGTTCTTGCTTAGCTGTTGCTCAGTTTTGGTGGAAGCCTTATGATTCCATGTTGAAGACATTTTTTGGCCGTCTGGGAGACATACCTGCTGAAATAGATGATTTCTTTTTTTGAGAGTATTATGGGTGGTTTTTTTTTCTGAGAATAAATGTATCAGAGCAAAGTTGCCAATGAATAGCTAATGGATTCCCTTTGTTTATGAATGCACAGCTTGATGAAATTCTGTGACTAGATAGCTGCTAGAAACATTTAACATTATTAATTAATGAAACTATGAGTTTTGTATAAGTTTTTTGGAAGGTCTTTCATGTTGCTGATTGCTACCTTTCTTAGTAGAATAAATCCTTCTGCTTGGGGTTGCTTCAGTCTTCACAGCTGACATCTAAAAGTAGCTAATTTATTCAGGGAATAAAACAGATTTAATGAACCAGAGGAAACACATGATTTTTCAGAAGTGACCATAATGACAATGCTTCGTAGATAATAACAGGCTATTTACCTGTGCCTGAATTGCTTCAAACTTATTTCCTTCAGAAAATTTTCTAACCTCAGCTACGGTAACGATATGATATGGCTACAGGTCCACAAGCACTTTGTTAATTAAAATTAATGTTGCATATTGAGCTGTGGCATTAAGAACATAGGTCTTCTCAAGGACAGCATGATCAACTAACCAAACAAATCTTTGGGTCTAACCAGCTTAAGAGAGAAAGGATTTCTCTTCAGCTACCTACAACCTTCCTCATGGTTGTATACTGTTAGAATCAGCATATCCTTAGGATTATTGATTTTTATCTGTAAAGTGTGAAGCCTGTTTCTGTTGACATCTAGGTTATCGGACTGATGTGTTTACCAAAGGGAGCAATAAAAGTCCTTTACATTCTTATGTGAGTTAATCAGCTTTACATTTGATCTGGTCAAGTAAGATGGATTACATGGATGGGTAATAAAGGGAGACAGAATCAACACTAGAGCTTTTCCTGCATGCCAAATACTTCCTATCTAATGGTTACTGGACTCTGAGAGTGAAGAGAAAGTAAAAAGAAATTTGGTCTCACCTGTATCAAAATTTAAACTAATACATTACACGGCAATAGTTGCATGGTTAACATGCATAGTTATATAAGAAATACATCACAGAACCACCGAAAGGTTTGGGCAGGAAAGGAGCTTTAAAGATTATCTAGTTTGAAGCCCTGCCATAGGCAGGGACAGTTCTTGCTAGACCAGGTTTCTCAAAACCCCATCCAGCCTGGCCCGGAACACTTGCATGGGTGGGGCATCCACAGCTTCCCTGGACCACTGGTTCCAGAGTCTCACCATCCTCACAGCAAAGAATTTCTTCCTGATACCTAATCTAAATCTTTTTTTTTTTTTTTTTTTTTTTTTTTTTTTTTTTTTAACTATCTCTCTCTATATATAAAAATAAACATTTTCAGGAGAAAGAAAATGCAGAAGAATAATTAATTCATCACAGGAAGTTAGGTATCCTGCATAGGTTTGCTTTGAGATTTAGACACCTGAATCAAAAAATGCAGCTAATGAAACCCTTGCTTAACCTCCCCAGTATCCAAAAGGCTAAAGATACCTGGGTTTTCATCAGAAAATTTCCAGATGAAGCCTGTCTTGCAGCTGATCCTGCTCAGAAGTGACAAAAAGCAGCATCTTGCTACTAATATTCCCTTCTCTGTAAGGAGGAACAAGGCTTCTCCTACTTGCTTTGGGGAATGTTTAGTAATTTCCTTTAAAGCCCACAAATACAAGTCACCATCCTCACTGGGCTACAGGGCTGTGCTCCATTTTCTGTCCTTCCACTGTGGTCTCAAAATCATATACCATGTCATATAAATATGGTAGATTTAGGTAAATAAGTCTGTGAGACCACTTAGGTGCTAAGAACCTGTGATACTCTGAGTCGAAGGAGTCCAGTGTCACTGGTTTTCATTGGGAAGGCAGGCATTGGTCTTGGGAATTGCTCAGGTGAGCATGGATTTATTTTCTGATAATATTCTTATGTAGTATAAATATCAAAATACATAATATAGCTTTCACAGACAAGCCTGCATTTCAAAATAAACTCCAGGATCTACATAATGGAGTATGAATTTTAACCATTTTAAGAGGCAATTTTGGCATTTGTGTAAAGAAAGGAGGCAGAGAAAAAGAGCTGCAGTGATTATTTCCAGTGAGCCAAAGTAATCCTGATACCTTCTTTCACATGCATGCCACATCTTTGAAGGGATATGTACTGCGTATTCCGTAAGTGGCGAGTTTTGAGATGTGCAGCGTTTCCTGTGTAACAACATATCAGTTTCAGGTTGTGATGAGAAAAAATTGCTTTCAAATATCACGGGTTCACAAGTGCAGCTGAAATTTTAAAGTATTAGTTTCACATTCTACTTAAGAAACACTGTGAAAAAAGAAGCAGAGAGGAGACTGAGGATAAAATTCCAATAAAACCACGGTATCTATATCTAGCCAGACAGTTAGTATTTCATGTATATATATATATTTATGTTATATATATATATAATACTCTGTGCATGATGAATATGGCAACAGAGTACGAAGGCTGCATGGGTAGGCAGTCAAAAGGTTGGAAACAGATTAGTTAAGATTGCTCACTATGCTGCTCTGCTCCCTCACATTGTGAAGGCTTTATGCCTTTTTGTTAACAACTATGCTTCTCTGCATACTCTTTCTCAGATAGAATAAATATTTAATTTATAGAATCCAAAAAAACCTTGAGATGTTGTTTATTCCTCTAAGCATTTGTGGATTTTCATTATCATAGTGGTGTAGACAGTAACACAGATGCTCAAGCTGGTTTTTAGCCTTTTGTACCATTCAGATGGCTCAGAAGGGCTATAAACCAAACAGAACCAACCCACCTCTCCAGCCACCTCCCATATTTACTTCTGCTTTTTCTGATGTCGATGCTTTTCTCCAGCCTCCCTCCTTCTGCCATTTTTGCATGGTTAAGTAAGATGAAACACAGCAGTAAAGCTTTTCAATTGAGGAAAAAGAGTTGGCAAACCCCCATAATCATCATTCCTACACGTAACAAAAGGTATAAGGCAGCATGTCCTGTAAGTCTTCATGTGATTTTTCCTTGTCTGTTTCTAAGGCCAGGATGAAGACCCTCCAAGCCTAGGGGATCTAGATCTAACTTTCATTTTATATGTTTTTGTTGTTGGGTTTTTTTTAACCTCTCCTACCCTCCTCCTACAGACACATGGTGTCCCTTAATCTTCTGTTTGGAAGGACCAATGAGCCTACAAAGGATAACATTTTCCCACCTGACTTCTGAGGTGGCCTTCTTGACTCAGCATGGTCAGTCAACAGGGAAGCTCTCCAGCTACCCTGCAGCTAAGAGTCAGTTCACCTACAAACTCATCTGCTTGATAAACAAGCAAGATTTAACTGCTATTCTCTGGAGTTTTTTCTTTACAAGATATAGGCTCTCTAAATATGATTCCTTTGCTTTTCATGCTGGTGACTTTCATGGCTTTGAACTGTCATTCTTGAAACAGTGCACAGCATTGCAAATCCTGTACTCACTGAAAAGAGGACCAGCCTGTTGCCTCTTTAAAAAAGGAAAAGGTATATAATTAAAACTATAGCATCTATTCCAATCCCTTTGACACTCATCCAAACCTTCTGATATCGATGGTCTTGCCACATAGACCCAGGTAATGACTTCTGACAAGGACTCCGAGTGTCCAAAAAAATCTCACAGTATTGCTGCCTCCAGTTGCCCTCTGTGATTCAATTGCTTTTCATCTCTCTATTTTACAGGCCCAGTCCCAGAGTGGAAAGATTCCCATGGGAAAAGAAAAGGGCCTAGCAAGCTAGCCATCTTTCATTTTTAAGTTTTAAATTTTAAGATTTTAAGATCCTTTTGAAGTCAGTAATTAATGCTCTACGTCTAGTATAATACTTGCTAATAAGTAACCTGCTAGCATTTAAATGGTATAATTTTATTCATTGATTTCACTATTAGTAGTATATTTTATTGTAAAGATACCTTTTTGCATTGTAGCTTCAACATTCTGTTCTTATCTTCCAATTTCCCCACAATTTGACTGTGCTTGTGCCTTTTACTTTAAAACACTTAAGACTCTGGTGCTGTTTTCTATAAATCTTCTGTGCATATACATCTCATCTGCTATTTTGCCCCATTCAGGATAAGCATCTTACAGAGAGAGGAAAATATCTGTAACAAATGTAAAGATGTAAAAGTATCCATGTTCTAGGTTGTAGGACAGTCTAGGGGGCCAAATCACAGCTGCGTGCATATTCCTTCTCTTTCCAGTTAAGGAGCAGGCAAACACCCTGGTTTGGATATAGTTAATCATTTTACTAGGTCTAGATTATTATCATCATTCACCTGGGAGAGATCACTGCCCTCATTTCTGAAACTGCGGACCACAAGTTATCCTTCATTCGTTTTCATGTTAAATCTGCAAGATTATCTTACATCATCTTCATTATCAGTTTAAGCTAATTTGAAAGTCTTGGCACTAAAGCAGATGAGGACCAGCTACTGGTAGCTTTCTACTAGGACTACTGTATATGTGTAACACCCTGTGGAGAAGCAGCAGCAGCAAATGTGGAGGGGTGCATGCATTTGCAAAGCAAAGGCATTTGTATGTCTTTATTGTATCTGCAGGAAGTTTCTTGCTCTCATATTTGTTTTCTCACAGCTGAGGCTTCAGCATTAACTTGATTCTTACATGTTCTCTGTAATGGATATGCAGAAGATTCAAATCCACTTTACTGCATGGCTGACTAAGAGACTAAGGTAAAAGGGTCAAAATACAGACTATGAGTATGAAGGGGAAGCAATGTAGAAAAATATCTCATACCTTTTCAGCTCCTAATTAATTTTGGAGGATGGATAGCGTAAAATTCTTACCTGAAGTGACTGCTTTAAAGCTTGAGGAAAGCAACATGATTCTGTAATGCTACTCCATGATAATTTTCTTGTTATAAGCATCGGTGTAGTTTAACAGATTACTATTCTAAAGTTACATTAGGACAAATGAGAAAACAGGGTGTGTTAAAAATTCAGAACAAGATCAGCAGGATGTATGAAAAAAAAGAAAAAAAAATGCTTAACTGTGAAGGTCAGCAACTCCTGGGCAATTTTATTATAAATAACTCAGTTATATTTATAATTCCCATGATTGCCAGAGACCTCACTGGTTACTAACAATGTTACTGCATTGGGATGCTGTTAATGAGATGTTTATTTTAATAACTATTCTCTATGTAGATGTGCTAGTTTGTAGAAGCACTAGGTTAAGGATACTTCAGTTAAGTGACTACTGAATGAATTGAACATAATAAAGAGGACAGACGGGCTTTCAGCTCCGTAGCAACAGTAAAGAAAACAAGACATCAGTGAAGCATAGATCCTTTCACGCTGTTCTTTTTGCAAATACAATGTACTGCCTTTCAACACATTAGCTATTTCCACTGTCCGTGTTTATATCACATAAAGAACTCAGAATTTGAATCGATAAAGGCTAGACACTCCTGACACTTATGTCAAGCAGCAGCTTACCCAGGAAAGAACAATTTTCCATGTTTTTTTGACAAATAGATAAATGAAATTGCACTGCAAAACAAGGTAATGGGTACCTTCAATAATAGTTGCAGATCCTTGCCTAAAATTACTGATGAAAATACTGAGGTTTGATTTTTACCAGAACTTCCACATGAAATTAGATTCTTTCTAACTGTTCCTGTTACTCATCTCCACTTTGCAGTCAAATCTTGGTTCCTTTTACTGTTCCCATATTACACCTTTGATGAGCAGTTTCCAATATGTGAGCTATTACCCAGTGTAGAAGGCTCTCCTGAGAATCCAGCTGCAAGTCCATTTCAATGCTCAAAGTCATTATCACTCTGTCTGGATCTGAAGGCATTCATAACATCTACAAACAATCAAGGAACAACTAAAGTTGCAGTTCCAGCAATTGGAATTTAAAAATCCATTTCAAATACAGAGATACTGTAATCTGTAGAGAATGATTAGATTTCACAGAACTACTGAACTATTTTGACAATTTAGTCCTTAAAAATCTGTACCAATAGCTATATTGCAAAACACAGAGGCATCAGCACAGCATGGTGTGAGTCTCTGATCTCAACTTAATCTTTAAAATTACCTAGAAAGAATTTATTTCATCTCTTATGTAGCTGAGGGGTTTGTGTTACACTCTGCAGACAAAGACCTGGAGATTATTTTATTTGCTGCTTCTCATTGTCATTTCTGTTGAGCCGTCACTTACTCTCATTAATCTTACAACAGACTCTGCCCAGCATCTTCCCATGTAAGCAAGACTCCCCTGTTGCGAAGCCTGAGCAGAGTGCTTGGTATAACTTCCAGCATTTGGGCCAACACATCATACATGATGCATGAAAATTTTTCCAGACAGCTTTCAGAGTTGTAGCTGCAGGCACACTTTCCTGCTGAGTCTTTGCAAAAGCCTTTTGGAGAGAGCACCCAGACTCCTCTTATCCTTGCTTAGTCTGTGTGTTGGTTTGAGGAAACCCAAGACTTTCCCTGCTCAACACTTTGAGTTCTGGTAGCAACAGTGCTGCTTCATGGACTCTCTGCTTTCTGTATTTAATGCAGTGGTGGCAAAGGGAGGCTCTCAACAGATGGGCCTGTGAGTTGCTATCAGTATTAAACAGTCTCACTCATCACAGCTGCTCTTTAGACAATATAACAAGCCCATCCCTACTCTGGATAGGTCTGTTTATAATCCAGATTTAATATTAGGCTCCTCCCCCGCAGCAGCTGCTCCCCCCCCCACACACACAGAGGGGGTTCAGCGCTGTGTGGAGATGCCATGTTAAGTCAGTTTTGTCGGCTGACTCAAAGGACATTTCATGTTCGTGTAAGGAAATACCTGGTCCTTCACAATATTACTTCCCAGCAGCAAAATGGAACAAATGTATTGACACATATACAAGGAAAAGTTGGGCAGGACCATAAAAAGGTATTTTTGAAGTAAAATTCATGCATGTATATATGTATGCTTGGGTGTGATGGCTATGGATGTATAGAAAAAGGAATTAGAGAAGGTGCTGCTTTTATATACCCTAATCTCTGACAAATAAAGGAACTGTCACATGTATGCTTATCCTTTTAGTGAAAAAAGGGTTATAATGGTTCTCTGCTAATTATCACAATCTGTCATGCTTTCACATAAAAAAAATTACATCAAACATATAATGAAAATATTTTAGTGGATGCTCAGTCATTTTGAACCAAGTTCTCCATCATGCTTTGCAAATATAATCTGTAATAGAGGGAAATTTTCTCATCTTTTCTCCAAAACAGAAAAATAAGTATCAAAACAAAGTTTATGGTAGTTCATCTTCTTACACAATGACAAAGGAATTAAACAGAACAAGAACTATTCCAGGTTCATGGTATCCATTTTAAGAACCATGATCAGGGCTAAATTTTCGGTTACAGTTTTTTACTTTGACTCAGACTGTAAGGGGTTCCCTGGATACTTTGTGTTAACATGTCTTGTGGAATATAAACCATCTGTAATATGCACAATTTTATTAATTTAATCCAAAAACTATTGTTTGTGTTTAAAATTTTACCTTTCTATTATGTTAGATATTATTATTTTAGGTATTATCTTAATTTTCTTATAATTTTTTTTTTTTTCCTGATTTTTTCCTTTCAAACATAAGAATCCTATGGGAAGATTGGAATTCTTTGATTTAATCCCATGCACAGATTTGTCTCTGACCCTACTCAAATCTCTCTCTTTCTTGCCAGAAGATAATATAATTATAATTTTCAAGCAAAAGCACTATCTGAAAAATAAGGCCAGTTTTCAGTCAGGCCTAAATGACAAGAGACTACAATGTTAGCTGCTCATATGATTTATTAAAAGAGCAATTCTTAAAAAAAAAAAAAAAAAAAAAAAAAAAAAGTGTGAGATCATACAAAATTAAAATAAGCAGTCAATTCATATATAATCCAGTGCAGAAACAATTTTCAAAGAAAACTCTTTGCTATTTTGCTTAATCCCACATTTTTTAATTTTGTGTCTGGATCTTTTTCCATGTTTCTGCACAAATTTAATAATAGAATCTTAAAATCATAGAATATGCTGAGTTGAAAGGGGCCCATCAGGATCATCAAGCCCAACTCCCGTCCCTATATAGGGCACCCCAAGAATCACACCATGTGCCTGAGAGCATCATCCAAATGCTTCTTGAACTCAGGCAGGCTTGGTGCTGTGACTGCTACCCTGGGGACCTTGTTCCTGTGCTCAGCCACCTTCTGGGTGAAAAACCTTTTCCTGATATCCAATCTAAACCTTCCCTGATTCAGCTTCCTGCCATTTCCCTGAGTCCTCTCATTGGTCACAGAAGTGAAGAGATCAGTACCTGCCCCATCTCTTCCTCTCATGAGGAAACCATAAACTACAATGAGGTCACCCTCAGCCTCCTCTTCTCCAAGCTGAATAATCCAAGTGACCTCAGCTGCTCCTCATAAATCCTCCCTTCCAGACCCTTCATCATCCTCATGGCTCTCCTTTGGATAGTCTCCAATAGCTTGATGCCCTTTCTGTATTGTGGTGCCCAAACCTACATGCAGTACTCAAGGTGAGGCTGCACCAGTGCAGAGTGGAGAGGGACAATCACCTCCCTTGACTGGCTGGGAATGCTATGCTTGATGCACCCCAGGACATGGTTGTTAGGGTAGTTAGGTTGTTAAGGTAGTTAGATATCTCTCTTCACCTTCATTTCAATTATTGAAATGAAGTGCTCTACATTCCTTTACATAAGCACCACAATGCTTGTCCTATTTCTAATTATTAGGGTGCAGGAAAACAGTTTCTACCTTTATACCCACAATAGGCCTCATTTTTATAATTTGTAAGCATTTATTCCTAAAAGTTCCTCTACACCCGAATAAGGTAATTGGTTCCTTGAATGTTTTTCACAGCCCTTCTGTTTCCCTGCCCTCTGATTTATGGTATCTGCAGGCAGTATTTTAAAAAAAACACACTCTAACACAGAAAATTCATCCTCCATCGCCTCAAATCTATGCAACAAAAAGGTGAATGAAATGTATACTTGCTCCCCATCCTGCTTTCAGCATACTACAGCAAGATGAGTGTGTGCAAGGCAGGGTAGAAGGGGAAACGAAACTGCAAAATAAAATGGCTCTTGAAGAGCAGGAAAAGATGCTGTTTGGTGCTCAGAAACTATCAGAAAAGCTAAACACAAATTTGCCCTTGAAGAAAGAAATTGAAAGGAGAAAGACACTGGAAGGAATTCAGGAGCTTGAGTTCAAGTTTTCTTTTAAGTTTGTCTGAAACAGAGTTTGACTCTCAGTGCTGCTGACATTGCATAAAGTGAACCCACCAGTGAGGTTTAGATGAAACCTAGGTAAACAGCAGCAGATTTCATGCTGTTCTAATACAGACCCCTGCAAAAGCACAACTGCTCGGAAAAATATGTAATATACTCCAAGTATGTGGGCCTACAAACCTCAAGAGGCACCACTGCAATGGTTCTAGCTGAATGACTTCTAATTTGACACTGAAGAGGCAACCTACCAAGTAATAACTATGAAAACTGCACAGGGACAATAATTCAGCTTACTGTAGCTGTGTTTTAAGCACAAGGAGATCTGCTATATATTAGTGCTACCCTTAACACAAGGCTTACCTTGCTATCAAATGATTGCTCTGTTTTTTAATCTGTGTGATCCACACAAATCACAAATCATAGAACATGTTTTAGAGTAAGCATAGACATTTTTGATGTACCACACTGCATATACTAAAAGAAAATAGGAATGTTTGTAGCAGAATAACTAACAAGAAAACCAAAATAATTCTCTCACTGAGATCACTAGCAAACTAGCCATGATTTTACTGGACAGGGTAGGTAAAGTCCCTCTAGGTGCGTTATCTCTGACCAGGATCAATAGTGAAGCCCTGTTCCATTACAGACTTAAACCTACCTTCCCTCGTAGCACTTTCTTATTCAAAGAACCTGAGTGGCACAACAGCTCGATGATCAGTGCAAGTATTGGGCCCATTTTCCAGACACATAATGGAATTCAGCAGTACCAATCCAGGCCCAAATAGGAATTAAAAACTGTCCACTCTGGCCTGGCACTACTTCCTGTAGTCCCCAGGAATCTAAAAGCAAACATTAAGGAGGAGAATAGTCATTTATTGATGCTGTTCTGAGCTATTAGGCATAAAATGCATACTTAATTCCCAGCCCCTTGCTCTGCAGACACCATGAGCACTGAAACCAGAATTCCTCATCACTTCAGTAATAACATCTCCAGGGACCTCCAGTGCAGGGCAGATGGGTTACAAAATCTGAGAAAGTAGCTGATTCTGTCTTTCTTGGTGAAAATACTGATGCCCTAAATAAGAGCACAAGAAGCTGTTCCAACATGTTATCAAAATTAGTAAATATATATGTTTATTAATGCATACCTGAGATTTATTAAGCAGCTGGACCACTCGGGTTTTGAGAAATCCTTTTTAAAAGGTATGACATGGGGCTCCCAAATTAATAGGCAGAAAAAAAACTTGTATGCTCAGTGTAAATAAAGTGCAAGAGATAAAGTAAAGAAACACACTGCAGAGAAGAAGAAAACCCATAGATATCTCTCTACGTTATCAGTGTACTAATCCAGTCATCAGTCAGGACTAATAGGAGTTGTACATTTTTATTCTGCAGTGCTTCAAAACCTGGGACAGCAGAAGCATCCCTGCCTGAGCCCCAGCCCTCGCCCGGCAGAGGGAGGCATTGCCAGCTCTGACCGCTCTGAGGAGCCAGAAGGCAGCAAACTACTGCCTAGTAAAATAAAACCCAGCTGGCAGAGATGTCCATTTTGTTTATAACACAATCTCTCTGAGCATTATACAACACCAGAAATGCTTAACACCTCCTGGAAGTCAAGCAGGATTGCATTGATGATGTCTCAGAAGTAAAATAGCTGACATGTCCTGAATGCAGGGAGGAGATTATTAAGGTGCCTGGAAAAGGTTTAAAAAATTATTGGAGATATTTGAGACACAGGAAGTAATTTTCAGGCTGTAGTCTGAGCACCCTTTATGGGAGTCACACGCAGCTGGGGAGTGGTGTGAGATCAGCACCCTTACCTTGCTGGAGCCCAGAACTTTGACCTCAATGGCACCCTCAGCATTAAATAGTTATTGTAAAAACACCCAGAAAGGTAGGGTGTCCTGCTACTTCTCAGAGCAGAGGGCTGAAGAGAGAACCAGAAAGGAGAAAAGGGCTAGCAGACCTTTCAAGCAGGAAGCAATGTGTTGGGGCTGGAAGCAGTGACCAGCTCTGCCACATCCCTCCCTGCTAGGCACGATTCTCACCACTGCTGCAAGGCCCCGGGGTCAGGTATCTGGGCCGTTCAGCCCAAACATAAAAGCATATACCTATGTTGTCACAGTTTGACTCAGGTCCGACAACAATGCTCTCGATCCCCCCCTCCCCCCAACCCAGGTAGGGAAGGAGAGAGAGAAAAAGAGAGAGACTTGGCTGGATTGAAAACTAAACTACACAGCTTTAATTAAACACTAATGAATGATACAAGAAAATACATACAATTATATACAGATATACTCAGGTGTGGGCAAAAGCCTCTCGCCTCCCCCCACCCCAGCAACTCCCACAGCACTTCCCTGAACTGGGAAGAGTCCCGAGGAATCCCAGAGCTGCTGCTGGAAGAGAGCAGAGAGTTATGGGGGTCAGGAGATCTCGAGTCTGAGGATCGACGGTGATGGATGAACAGAGTCCTCCCTGGACG
>NW_009954614.1:2516204-2518649 GCF_000747805.2 Chaetura pelagica
TCTAACTCAGCCTCCTACGGGGGGGTCACAGATCTCCCCATAGTGTCTGAGCTGGCAGAGTGCAGGTGCAGCCTTGAAGCCTCAGTAGTTAGAAAAACATTCCACTGTCTTATCAGCCTAGCAGAACTGTTGCTAGTTACAAGAAAGCTTACTGAAGGAAAAAAAAATCAGTAAAAAGAAAAATTGGCTTCATCCTGGCTCAAACCAGGACACTATGTATATACAAGAAACAAGAAACTTGTGACACTAAACCAAGAGCCAGAGGCAGCAATGCTTGTCCTCTCCTTGAGAAAATGAGCAGAAAAGGGAAGGGAGAAGATGCAGCCGTGGCATTTCCCTGGGATCAAGTGCAACCCCTTCAGCGACTCCTGTGTCAAAATCCACATAGTAGTTGTAGGTTTCCTTGAAATAACTTTTTCACTGAGGAAGTTTTGTCTAGCTCATACAGAAGACCATAATTTTTCCTGGATCTCTAAATGTTTTGCTATACAAAGGCTCTACCATATGACTAGGACTGATGGGTTATGTCTCTGCTTTGGCTTTGGTACAGGCATGTGCTGAGATGCTCAGGGTTTTTGTAGCTGTGTTGTGTAGCAGTGCTCAACAAGGCTAATGCTTCCAGGACCTGTTTGCTGCATATGCTGAGAATGAGCTGTGTGTATGGTACATCCCGCCCCCCCCCAATGTTCTTTACTGTTTGTGCTCAGAATAAATGTTTGGCACATAGGTACATGCTTCTGCCTGGGAAATCCCTTGTAGGTATAGATGTGTGGAAAGCAAGCAGTGTAGCAGATGTAGCAGGGAAAAGAAGGCTTTGAAGGCAACTTACCCCACAGGAATGGCTCAAGTGCAGTCACTTCCTCACATTTTCACATATAGTGTGCTTAAAGATATAACCTGTGATGAAAGACATGAGAGTGCCAGCCACTCTCCCACAGACACCTGCATGTCTTTAGTATTTCATACTTTCTATTATGAATAACAATAACACCTTGCTTTTGTGGCAAGATTGCAAATAAATCTCTTGTAAAATCATCCAGTGCTGTGCTGACAGTTTCAGCCCCATGCAGGCAATACTTTATGGATAAGTTGATGCAGGCATTTTAAAGAAAATGAAACAAAATGTACCATGTCAGTTTGCATAATCCAAGAGCTGATAGCCTTAATTTTCTGAGTCACTAAAACAAAGATATAAAATAAAGAGATTTTGAGGGTAAAGTTTAATCTTTGTGTATATTGTGTGTGCTTTTTTTAAAAAAAAATGCCTCAACACCTTTTTATGGAGGGAAGAAGAAACTAAGAATGCCATAGCATTTCAGACATAAGCTAGAAAAATGCTGCAAGCTGGAAAAAATGCTGCATAAGCACCCTTCTTCCTGTTTTATGTTGGCTGCTTGACACATTAGATAAGTCCATGAAAGAAAATTTTTTAGTGTCTGTCATCTGAATTTACCTCAGGACTTCAGTTTTAACTTTATTTAGGATCCTGTAGAACCCAAAAAGAATATGTGGGTATTACTCCTGTAACTATGGACAACTAGTGCCAAGACCATGATGTAAGAGAGTGGACTCACAGATCCCTGCTCTCCTTGCCTTTCCTGCTTTGCAGCTACTAGACTGTTGTGCATGTACAACCTTTAAAGTTTGTTTCCATGATGAGAGCTCTTCGGGATCTTTTGTTTAAGCACCATGACTTTCACATGCAGGTGATGCCTTCCATGAGTTCTGTCAGCTTCAGGTACCAATTATTCATGCAAACATGAACACAGGCATACTTTTACATATGGTTCTGCACAAAATTCATGGCTAGGTTGAAAAATATTGGCTTGAAGTAAAGATGGAACTATTCTTCCTGCTCATCCTCTCATTGTTTGAAATAGGTTGCACATTAAGAGTTAATTTCTTCCCATAGAGTGACTTCAGACAATTACTCTGATAATATGAGTTATCAAATGTATTTATGCAAAAGAGACACTTGACAGTTACATGAAAATGAAAAAAAGAAAAAAGTATTTTCTATTTTAAACAAATATGACAATTTTTATATAAATAGAGAAATGTTAAAAATAACAGACACAACCTCGTTTCTGCCAAGTTAGCAGTTAGGTGCCCCAAAACCCTTACAAATCTGGAAGACCATAGTGCTACAGTTGGTCTTACCTCTCCAAATTACACTCTATATTTTCAGGGGGAAAAAAACCAAACAAACCAGCTTTGGCTTTGTGCAACTTGGTCTAGTGTGAGCTTTCCCTGATCCCAGCAGGGAGTTTGGAACCTGTTGATCTTTAAGGTCCCTTCCAACCTTAACCATTCTGTGATTCTATGATTCTAAGGACTTTGAGAAAGGAAGGATAAATAAGTTGCCCTTTATGTAGACACTAATGCCTGTGTTGGAATATTTACATATATATCTCCAGGTTTACTGGTTTTTATTTTTACTCTTTG